>NW_024080644.1:1891476-1929188 GCF_003009895.1 Hyaena hyaena | reverse complement strand
ATCTCGCGGTTTGTGGGTTCGAGCCCCGCGTCGGGCTCTGTGCTGACTGCCAGCTCAGAGCCTGGAGCCTGTTTCAGTCTGTGACTCCCTCTCTCTCTGACCCTCCCCTGCTCACGCTGTCTCTCTCTCCTAGAAATAAATAAAACATTTAAAAAAAAAAAAAAAAAGAGTCACATGAGGTAACGTTTGGTTATCTAAAAATAGTCCTTAGGTAAATAAGTACAGTTAGTTCTCACTATTCATGTAGTTATATTTTTCTGAAGTTGCTGTGAACGCTGAATGAGGGAACACTGAACCACTGCTCCTGGGGGAAGTATGGGGTTGGGTTCCTGCAAGCCTCTGGTTACGTTTGTGTCCACCAACCTATACAGAGCCTTTTTTTTTTTTTTTTTTTAAGTGTGCTGCCTTTTCTCTTCTCTTCTCTTCTCTTCTCTTCTCTTCTCTTCTCTTCTCTTCAAGTTTATTTCTTTATTTTGAGAGAGCAAGGGAGGGACAGAGAAAGGAGAGAGAAAGAAAGCCAAGCAGCCTCTGCACTCCCAGCGCAGAGCCTGACATGGGGCTCAAACCTATAAGACTGAGATCATGACCGGAGCCGAAACCAAGAGTCAGACGTTCAACTGACTGCACCACCCAGGCACCCCCCCCCTTATTTTTTTAACTGAGGTTATCTGCCATAACTGTCCCCTCATGCTTTCTCCAGAATTCCTCCATTTGTTTTTGGGGGGTTTTTTTGTCATAAAGTTTAATGTATTATCTTTAATCCTAAGAATTACACAGATGATGTTCAAGTATGGAATTGGTGGACAGCTCTGCCAGATTTCATAACGTCCTTCCCCACATGGACGATAGTATAGTACTTTATTTTTGGAAACTGTTCAAAATCTATCTAATGGACTGCTTCCCGTCTGTGAATATAACAATTAAAACAGCAAACGGCAACTTGAAAACAAGTTCTATAACAAAACGCTTAAAGAGAAATTATAATTTTGAGTCTTAGCGTGGGGATTGCAAATGCCAGAATTCATGGATTCATATTTCCACATTGTCTCCAAAATTACCATCATAGATTCAAGTTGTATTACTGTTTTTAAAAATAGCATTAAACCAAAAATCCGTTTTCATGAGACAAAAAAGTTGGGTAGTTTGAAAACTATAACCATGTATTTTGAGCACTATCTAGTACCCTTCTCTTAAGAATTATTTTTAATGGGGGGCACTCGGGTGGCATAGTTGTTGAGTCCTCGGACTCAACTTCAGGTCATGATCCCATGGTTCCTGAGTTAGAGCCCCGCATTGGGCTTGGCGCCTGCAGCATGGAACCTGCTTGGGATTCTGTCTCTCCTTCTCTCAGCACCTACCCTGCTTGTGCTATTTCTCTCTCTCTCTTAATAAATAAACAAACCTTTAAAAAAAAAAAAAAAGAGGATATTTTTAATGGAATATTTTGCTCTTTTCGTTTAAATATATAAGCATGTGTAGCTTTAAACCAGTTGGTTACATCTTAGCTCTCTCAAATCATTAAAGCAGGCAGGAATGGGAAAGGCACATGTGCTGGATAAAATATTGACATTTATGTAATGAGATTAGTAAGGTATTGTTACTATAAATTACTGGCCCAAGGTTGAAAATAATTTTCTCATAGTGAGCTTTGAGTTCATTCAGTTAGCAGTGTGTGAATATTTATGGAGTATCCATAACATGCAGCTGGCACTACCAGGCATGGGGGAGCAAGGCAGGCAAAGGTAATATTGATAAAAACAGCAGTTGAAAGCAGTTAGTACTAACGGGAAGAAGATATGATGTGGCAGAAATAATGGCTTAACACTTCATTATCACTTGAAAAAACTGAAGGCAAAAACAGTGTACACTGAAGTGTTTCAGATTAAACCGCAAAAAGCCTGTATATGATTGATTGGTCTGAAATTAAACCTTGCAAAATTGCTGGTGTCATGATTTCCAAACAGAAGATTTCAAGAATACAAATATGCAACAAAAACAAAAAACTTATATTGTGATTTGGAAACATTCTACTAAGTAAAATTTGTGGTTTATATAAGGTTTTTTGTTTTTAGGTTTTTTAATTCCTGACTATACAGATAGTGTTTCTTTATGGAGGTAAAATTCACCATTTTAACCAGTTTAAAGTCTACAATTCAGTGGCTTTTAGTACATTCACGGTGTTGTACAATCATTACCACTATCTAATTCCAGAACATTTTCATCACTCCAAAAGGAAGCCCCATATCCAATTAAGCAGTCTCTCCTATGACTCCCCATCCCCGCAGCAACCACTAATCTGCTTTCTGTCTCTGGATTTGCTTGTGCACTTCATATAAATGGAATCCTACAAAATGTCCTTTTGTGTCTGACTTCTTTCCTTGGCATAATGTTTTCAAGGTCTTCTATGTTAGAGCATATATCAATATTTCATTCCTTTTTATGGCCAAATAACATTCCATTGTACAGATACAGCACGTTCTGTTTATCCATCATCCATTGTTAGACTTTTGGGTAGTTTCTACCTTTTGGCTATTGTGAATACTGCGGTGAACGTTTGTGTACATGTTTTAAGTTACAATTCGGTGGCATTCAGTATATTCGTAATGCTAGGTTACCGTCACCACTATCCATCTCTAGAACTTTTTCATCATCCCAAACTGAAACTCTGTACCCTTTAAACCATAACTCCCCATTGCTTAATGGCTTTGGACTCCTACATGTTGTAGCATGTGTCTGAATACTAGTCCACTGTGTATATACACATTTTGTTTACTTATGGGTGGGTGAGGTTTTTAACACAAAAGAGAAAAAGCTCTTTTTTGCCCCTACGGTTTTTTAAATTGCTTTTTGGGGTGGGGGGGGAGAACAAGAAATCATTGACTGTATATTCTTCTTTTGTGACTTGGTAAAAACTGAAATGAAATCATCCATCTTTGGCAAATCCGCTAAATTCTTAGTATTGTCGGTGAAAATTGTTTTGTCATATAGCAGCTCATATTAGAATTCAAGTTCATTTTGTACTTCCAAATGATACCACTGTTTCACAGTCACTGATTTCTAACTTCCCTTCAGAAATGCAGTTTTATAAAAGGGACTAACTTAAAGCAAACTCTTAGGTGCGGCAGCTATAAACTTAGTTGTTAACGTTAGGTTTGTATGACTCCTAGTATCCTAAATTCACTTCTAGTCATGTATTTGAATTACATACGTAGCAAAATCATTTTTGATTGGTAACAAGCTGGTAAGAGCACAGACTGCTAGGTGGCTGTATGACCTTGGGCAAGCTGTGTAACCTGTCCGTACCCCTTGTCTTCTCTGTCCCGGGGTCTGACAACAGGACCTCTTGTCTGGCATTCGATGGCATGACTGCGTGAGAGAGTGGCACGTAGTACACACTCGAGGAACGTTGGCCACTGGTTGACTTTTCAGGTTTTTATTTTATATTTGGTTCTTTTTCAGAATTCATAATGCACTTAAAGGAATCCCAGATGACCGAGATGGGCTGTTTGACACAATCCAGCGCTCTAAGAATCACTATCAAAAAAGAGCATACCAGTGTATAAAATGTATGGTAGCTCTTTTTAGCAATTGCCCTGTTGCTTACCAGATCCTGCAGGTGAGGGTTTTTTTTATAGTCTTGTAGAAATCTGAATCTTTTAGGGATTCCATTTTAAAGAAAGGAATAGTGGGAATTTAGAATTCTTAATTTTAACTTTGAGAAATACTCCAGAGCCTCTTACATACTTGGTTTTATTTTCTTTTAAAGGGCAACGGAGATCTTAAAAGAAAGTGGACCTGGGCAGTGGAATGGCTCGGGGATGAACTTGAAAGACGACCATACACTGGCAATCCTCAGTACACTTACAACAACTGGTCTCCTCCAGTGCAAAGCAATGAAACATCAAATGGTTATTTCTTGGAGAGATCACATAGTGCCAGGATGACACTTGCAAAAGCTTGTGAACTCTGTCCAGAGGAGGTAAAAAAAAAAAAAAAAAAAAAAAGCCACAGTGTGCAGCAGATAGAAATGAAAGAAAGCAAAGCAATTTGTTCTTTATAGGCCAGTGTTTATGTATTAATGATAAAGAACCTGTTGAGGCTTTGTTTGCTTTACTGTGTATATAGTCTTCAGTTAAAGAGGGAGCCTTCTTTCAGAGAAATTTCTGAAATTGTCTGAAATGTTTTTCTGAGAGAATCCAAATCAGGTTTTTTCATCTGCTTTACATTGGTTGATCTTCAGTAAAAGGAAAGTTATGAGTCAGTTTTATAGGTTTTTAAGTTTTTATTTCAAATAAAAAAAAAACTTACACTTGAATTTGCCTACATAATTGTTTGTCTTTAAATATTTAAAATTAGGAGCCAGACGACCAAGATGCCCCCGATGAGCATGAGTCGCCCCCGCCTGAAGATGCCCCATTGTACCCCCACTCACCTGGATCTCAGTATCAACAGGTAAACAGGGGCCACTTTGTGTTTTTAGCCCTAGGATCTACTTTTATGCTGTAAAGGATGGCTAAATTTTTTGTTGCGACTGCAAAGTAGTAAAGACTAGACTACCTTTAGGGCATGATCAAAAGAGCAGTCCCTGGGACAGGGACAGGGTCACGATATGATGTGTTTCAGCTCCCCGCTGTAGTGGTTTCCTGGTCAGATAGGTGCCCCTCTTTGTACTCCTTTGTTGCTGAAACCGTGGCAATTGAGGTAAACATAAAACGATGATATTGAAGAGTACAAAGGGTTAAGACATTTCCTGTTAGGCGGAGTCTACAGATGAAGATGTGGCAATGAAGAACTTGTTCTTGGTTACTTAGCCAGCCAAGACTTCAATGACAGTAAAGACTGTTGAAAAATACCAAGGATTTGACACATTTCCATACGATTTCCTTTAAGATCTGTAACTAAATAAATAAAATTTAGATGAAGAAACTTTCTAAATAAAAACCTTACCTTCTAAAACCCAGATGTGACTGATTCAGATCTTTTGAGGCGATGATGCTCAAACTTGAGCACGCATCAAAAAAATTTTTCCCCTGGGGGTGTCTGGATTGTTCAGTTAAGTTTCTGGCTTCAGCTCAGGTCATGATCTCACGATCCATGGGTTTGAGTCCCACATCGGGCTCTCTTCTGCCTCTGCTGTCAGCACAGAGCCCCACTTGCACTCTCCCTCTGTCTCCAAATAAATACACTTTAAATTTCCGTGCGCGCGCGCGCCCCCCCCCCCCCCCCCCCTTTGGAGGTGAGGCACCTGGGTGGCTCAGTCGGTTGAGCGTCTGACTCTTGATTTCAGCTCAGGTCATGATCTCAAGGTCGGGGAGATTGAGCCCCTAGTGGGGCCTGTGCTGCGGAGCTCTGTGCTAACAGCAGGGAGCCTACTTAGGATTCTCTCTACCTGTCTCTCTGCCCTTCCCCTGCTCGCTCTGTTCTCTCAAAAAAAACTTTTAAAAAATAAAATCTTTTTTAAAAATCCCCTGGTGGGCTTGTTATAGCCCAGATTGCTGGGCCCCACCCGAAGCTTCTGATCCTTTTAGGTCTGGGGTGGAGCCAGAAAATTTACATTTCTGACACGTCCCGATGGAGGCTGGTGCTAGTCTAGAAACCATAGTTTCAGAACCATTATTTTAAGGCATTCTTCTTAGATTTCAGGCTGGAAACCAAAGCATACTGACTGAATAATTAGAAAATGCATATTCATCATATTTGTTTTTGTAATCCGAATTCTAGAAAGGCCCAAAATCTTGGTTGGTGGAGAATGTACAGAAAAATGAGGGTTCAGAAGTTTAAAAGGTTAAGAAACCAAATTCACAAGGAAGAAAGTTAACTCTCCTCAGCCCTGAGAAAGCTCCTGTACTGCTCCTGCCTGATTAGTCCAGATCTTTAGCAAAGTTTTGTTTTCAGTAACACCATTCTGTGTTCAAGGTTGTTGCTGATGCACATGTCCTATGATCAGTCAGTCAGACTCATCCTATAGAAGCTTCAGGGTGCTTGGAAGAATCAGAATAGATGTGTTCTGGCTCACAATCATTTTTTGTGAATGTTTTTTGACAATAAGCAATAATGGGCTGTAATCTCCTATTTGTTAGACTTCGGTCTAAATAATTTGGGGCACTAAAAGTCACTCTGGCTAAAACTTTATACAGAACTACACTACTTTTCTTTGGGTTTAGGGGTTTGAAATTTAGGTGGGCTTAAGTTTATTCATTTTTGAGAGCCGAGAGGGAGACACAGAATCCAAAGCAGGCTCCGAGCTGTCAGCACAGAGCCCGACATGGGGCTCGTACCAACGAACCGTGAGATAATGACCTGAGCCGAAGTTGGGACACCTAACCTGGGCTTTTCTCTTCCAAACCACTTTTTTCCCCCCCCCCTCACCATTAGCCGCAACATATTTACTCTTTGTGAGTCCCGGGAATAAAAGAAATGTTTACATGTCCACAAATTTCAGCCCGCGATTTTAAAGCTCAGTATGTGGAAAGTCTTAACGTAGATCTCTTCTCCCCTCCCAGAATAACCATGTGCACGGACAGCCATACACGGGCCCAGCCGCACATCACATGAACAACCCTCAGAGAACTGGCCAGCGAGCACAAGAAAATTACGAAGGCAGTGAAGAAGTGTCCCCACCTCAGACGAAGGATCAGTGAAATGCACATCATTAACTGGTTCCATCAAGACTGTGCACCCAGGCCTTACAGTCCAACCTTTTTCTGTGTCTGGCTAATAATTTAAAACTAAAAAAAACTGTTCCTAATCAACATGGAGTGGCGAGTTTATTCACTGTCTTATCTGCAGAAATTTGCTGTCAATATATAACCCGCCTGCAGTGGAAAGTGTATAGTGTTTTGTAATAAATGGCCTGATGCTAATGTGTAAATGGCAAAGGTGTATATAGTATATTAATGTTTGACTGTTAATTCTTAAGCGAGAAACTTTTTTCTTGAGACTCACAGACCGACAAAAACTACAAAGTTACTTTTCTTGTTCCACCCACTGCACTCTGCAGCCAGTGTTGCCTGCCTCCTGGCGGTTGGATCTACTCCTTTACGAGAAAACAAAAAAATAAACCAACGGCAACAAACAGAGCCCGTCCACGTCAGCCACACCAGTAGCTTGATGTTCATTCTTTGCCACTGGAGGCAGTTTTACTATGAGGAACGTAAGGCCGGTAACCTTTAAATTATTTGGTTGATGTGGAAAACTGGTGACGTAACATTGTTTCTAGATCTTTTTCATTGCCTTTTTATTCTGACATTAGGTTAATCACTTTGAAGCTATAGTTAAGCTGTAACATTTAGCATGGCTTCACACCAGGTTAGTGTAGCCAATGAGGAAAAAATTACCGTGACGACCGCGGCTGTCCCCGTGTGGCAGCCGTATCGCTCAAGAGCTTTTCCTTCTCACACCTAGACTATAAATGTAAAACGAGGGGAGACGTGTGATAAACAGGCAGTTTTCAATGACACGTAGGTTGCTTATGTCTAATGTTTGATGACAGTTCAATCTCTGGGTGGGATAGAGAGATCTAAGTATGAGTAATGGGAATTTTTAAAGATTTAAAACAAATATGCAAAAATTTGCTATGCCAGGATGCTTGGAGCATAATAGAAGACTGTATTCGGTGTGCTTGTTTCGTTTCTTTGGTAGAGCTTATTAGGTGAATCTTCTAAAACTTTCCTTCTGCTGGACCCCAGTGAAGCGGAAGTCACCGGAATCCCACGGTACTTGGAGCGCCACTTGCCCCAAGACGTCTGGCTGAGTGTTGTGCTCCATCACAGTTTTACTTGAAAGCGAGACTTCTCCTAGCTCCTTGTCCCTGATTCCAAAACTTTCCATGTTCGAAGCAGGGTCTAATTAAAAAGGAAACTACTGGTTAGTTAATTGAGGTATCATCATTTCAGCATAAACATTTAATTAAAGATAAGGAACTCCTCAGTTAATACTGTATTTACAAGCGAATTGGTAACTTGAATGTGTGTACTTTTTAGAACCTGTCTAAAAACCAAATACCCCTTCAAACAGATACAGCCCACCCTCTTCTATTTAAATATTTTGCTGTTTTATTTTATAGAAATTATTTTGCTGAATTCACAAATAGAATTTGATTTACGAAGAACTTTTTGTCCTGTGGTGTGTTTTTGTTTTTGGGTTTTGTTTTTTGTTTTTTTCCCCATCTTTTTTTTTTTTTTGTCCGCTTTCGTTCTGTTTTGTTTTTGAAGGACTGCTTATTAAAATTCTGTGCAGAGCATGCTGAGGCAGGACGCTGAATTCAGGAGTTCAGTCACGTTGAGTTTTTGTGCACAGAAAGATTCGACCTTTGGTCCTTTATAAAGATTTAGAGAAAACAGGATGTTGACGCTGTAAAAGTTTCCTAACATAATCAATCTTGTACTTTTTGTATGTTTTTTATATACATGTATATTTAATGAGCACAAGCTTGGTTGTATTTTTTACAATTCAGTTAATAGGAAAATGTTTTGTCAAAAAGGCTATAGTTGGAACTGAACAAAGCAGAAACAAAAAGAATTGCTTTATTTTGTGATTAAAAGGGGCAGGTATTTAAGATAAAGCTTTGGGTATCTTATTTGCAGCACTCTGTAGTCCCATCAATGCCTCTAGGTTTTCTGTAATATTAGGAAATTTTAACACCAGATAGATCCTGTTTTTTACCTTAAGTATATTACATCTGAATTTGTTAAGTTTGAGCCAAAGTCCTACGTGTTGTTTGCAGTTCCCAAGTGGTAGCTTTAAAAGTTCCTCAATTCCAGGCTTCCTTAACAGTGAGCGAGCAGACGAGGTTAACCTTATTTGGACAAGTTGCTATCATTCAATTCACCCACCTCCCCATATGGAGAGGTGGGTTCTGTCGTCTCCCGCTCCTTAACAAAGTATGTGATGTACTTAATTTCAAAACTTTACTGACTTCCTAGACACGAAAAACTTGACGTTTGAAAAGGCTGTGAATTTTTCTCCTTGGAGGGAGACTCCCACCTTGGTTGCTTTGAATCCACAATCCCCCCCCCCTTGTGCCAGGCGAGGGCTTGTGAATCCCTTTTGGATCCAGGGAAGGTGAACAGGGAGATTTCTTTTTGTTTGTGCGAATTATTTTCTCTATTTAACTTCTTAAGCATTAACATATAAGGGGAAATTTTAAGACGCATGTTATTGTAAGAGCAACATATTGGTGACGTTGAGGTCTTTTTCTGAACATAAACGGCACATTTTAAACTTCAAGTCTTCAAAGTGCCTAAAGATTATTTACTTCTCCCTCAACTGATTTCTTGAGCCATAATATATAATTCCTACTTTAAATGTTTGTTTCAGAATCACTAGTCTTCCTTTCAAAGTACCCCCAGGATTCTAAATGGCATGATTACTTCATAGAAGACAGTCGAATCTGTTAACGAAAGACTGAAGATCTTTTTATTCATCTGTGAATGAGGGTTTTGCTCTGTGGGATCTAAGTATTTCCGTGCACAACTTGGTATAAACCATATTGCTGCTGTTTCTAAGTCCTCCACCAACTAAATTTTCGTGCTCAGCATTGTAGAGGCAGAAATAATCCTATTTGAGGGTTTCGTCTTTCCTTGATTTTTCTCTGATAGTTTACCAACCTTGTGTCTTTTAGCTGTTATATATACAAATTTAGAATTAAAATGTTTTATATTTTTTTCATGATTAACTTTTATTAGTGAATGATAAGTATTTAATCCTAGTAGCGGTTAAAAAGTGGAGGAGCCTTTTCTATTGAAATTACGTTTGTAAATGAAAGCAACAGTCTGTGAATATTCAGATGACTCCAACAAAGTCGGTCTTGCACTTTTTTTCTTAGTATTTCTCCGGCTTCTGTTCCCCCCACGAGCTCTTATTTTGCTGAATTTTGCGGTTAATTTGCTGGATATAGCCTGCCTTATTTAGAGTTCTAACTGGGTAAGAAAATTGCCTTTTCATTACAAGTGCCCAATTTTGGTCTCTAGTTGGAAGGTACTACATTCTGCAGAGAAAGGAAAACAGCATCCTTCCCACCCCGCCCCATTTTTGTGTTCCTGGGAAAAGAACCCATTCAGTACTGGTTTCCTAGTAGTGCTCACCCTAAATTGGTTCTGAACCGACATGAGTGTTTAGTGTTTAAAATAAGGTTTTGGGTGTGATACATCACTACAAAAAGTGCTAAATGTATTAAGAACTTTGCTGCCGACTGTATTTCTAACAATTATTTTACATTTGCAGAAATGTAGCACTTTTCCTCCAAATACGTAGGTGTAAGAAAAGGGGGAAAAGGTGCACCATGTTTTAAACTTGCAAATGAGTGATTTTTTTTTTTTGAAATCCAGATTCCCCAAAGGAAATTCACACACTTCTCAGCCTTTTACAAGCCAACACACTGACTGAAGATTGTCCACAGTTCCTAAGATTTAGCACATATACAAAAATAAAACTTTATAAATTAAATTTCGGTTTTTCCTTTTATTTATTAAAGATGTCTAAATGGAGGTGAAAGAAGTGTTTATAAATCGAGGAATTTGGCCCTTGTTTTTTGGGGTTTGTTTTGGCCCTCGTTTCGTGTATCTGCTGTATATTCACATCTGAGTTCAAAAATGGAGTTGTGATCTAATTGCTGGCTTAACAGTTCAGTTTAAAATCGAGACTCGGCAAAAACCCTCTGGTGTTTCAAAGTTCATTTAAGTATCAGAAGTGCAGCAGGTCGCATGTTTCCAGAGGAGTTCCAGAAGTGGAAGCTATTCTCCAGCAAATATCATCTGCTCTGCTTTTTAGTATCTGAAAAGTAAGTCTTTGTCGCAGTGTTCAAAGAAATAGGGCTTCCGCAGAAGCCTGCGTTGTGTTCTCCAAGTTGAGGTACTAAAAAGACTAGTGCCAGGGACCTAGCCCAAATTCGTATAGATTTCTGAAAAACAGAATCAGAAGACGACTACTGTTCTGCAGTTGGAACATTCCTTGGATTAAACCATTTGCATTTTAAGTATCTTGAGCTACACAGAATACACCTAATTGAGTGGAAATGTACACAGCCACCGATACTTTGAACTGCTTCGTTGTGACCTGACAATTTACAGGTAGGTAGGTTGGCAGTTAGGTTTTTATGATCTCTGTCCGTCCAAAGCTTCAAGGTGGGGATTCCATAAACAGCTTTAATAATTCCTTTAGGGATACAAAGTCTTCGGAAATTTCTTCAATCACACTTAAACTTCTGTCTATAGAACAAATTTCAGATCCATGTAAAAATCACTTGATTATCTTAAAGGCATTTCATTTAAACGTACAAGACTCCACAGAGTACAGTGGGAGTGCTTTTAACTGTCCCCTGGGAACGAGAGGTCCTCTCGTGCTCCATCAACGTAAGTGAGAACGTACCACACTCAGCCCGGCGTGCCCTCCTGTGAGGCGCACCACTAAGCCAAATGGCCGGCCTTCAGGGATAATAAGATAAGATGTGGGCAATCCCATCTCGTAATAATCTGTGGCAAGTACCTTCTTTTTGAAATATCCGGAAATAGGGGCGCCTGGGTGGCTTAGTCGGTTAAGCGTCCGATTTTCGCTTAGGTCATGATCTTGCGGTTCGTGGGTTCGAGCCCCGCGTCGGGCTCTGTGCTGACTGCCAGCTCAGAGCCTGGAGCCTGTTTCAGTCTGTGACTCCCTCTCCCTCTGACCCTCCCCTGCTCGCGCTGTCTCTCTCTCCCCCCCCTAGAAATAAATAAAACTTTAAAAAAATAGAAGTTTTTCGTTGTGTTGAGCTTTTCTCATGTGGCTTATTTTTCCAACAACCTGGCAGAGCATAGAATCCCCATTTTTATGCGTTCTGAGAAACGAAGTGGCCAGTTGACAAAGTTTATGAAGAGAAAGTCTGCCGGCACTGAACTTTTAGAGGAGTCGTGTGTCCGGGCCTCCAGGCTTCTTTTCAGGCGCACTGTCGTTTAGACACCAAGGCAACTTTCTGGCGCCACCGGTGGTCGCCGGCTGTCCTGGCCTCCCGCGTCTGTCAAGCACGCCCTGTGTTAGAGCAGGCGGCGCAGCCCGTCTCCCTGCCCTCCTCTCGACTCTCCCTCCCCAAAGGTGACGCGTGGTGGGGGGCACCTGCAAGAGGCTAAGAATCCTACTCGTTTTCTATTTTCTTTCAATCGTATCGATGTTGAAATACCCCAAATAGAGGCTCCGGATGCTTCCAGGGGTCCTTTGTCGGGATTCGCCCGCACGAGGATTTAGAAATGTGTTCTCCGAGTGTTGGCTGTAAGTCGCCCGCCATTCTGTCCAGTTCTCTGGTAATTCCCCACGGGTTAAGCCACTAGGTACACCCTTGAAATTCATAAGATAATTTGGGGTCTTAAAGCTGGTGTCTTAGGCAGAGAGAAGCATCGCATCATGAAGGTTCAGAATCCCCTCGCCTTCAGACCTAACTAACTACTGCCTGTACCGCTGCCGTTGGCAGGAAGACGCTTCTATTCACAGGGTGCCTAGGAAACAGGTCGACACTTAGGGCTCAGTGTGCTGAGGAAGAGCCCTTCGTAACCCATTTTCCTAAGGTCTCTATAGGTTCAGGATGTGTCCCTGACTGGTGGGGCGGGGGGGGGGGGTGGTGGCGGTATTTATTTAGAGAGAGCGCACACAAGCACGAAAGGGGCAGAGGATCCCAAGCAGACTCTGCACCATTAGTGCAGAGCCAACATGGGACTTGAACTCACAGTTTGTGAGTTCAGACACCCAGCCAACCTCACCATCCAGGCGCCCCATAGTTCTTGATGTTAAATTCGTGTGTTATGTTGGGTGGATAGGGAGACAGCTTTGTCAACCTGTGTGTTTTAAAACAGAAAGCTAGGGGCACCTGAGTGGCTCAGTCAGTTGAGCATCCAGCTCTTGATTTCAGCTCAGGTCATGGTCTCATGGTTCGTGGGATCCAGCCCCACAATAGACTCTGCACTGACCATGCACAGACTGCTTGGGATTCTCTCCATCCATGTTTCTCTCTCTCTCTCAAAAAATAAGCATGAAAAAAATGTTTTAATAAGTAAAGGGGCACCTGGGTGGGTGGCTCAGTTGGTGACGCGTCCCACTTCAGCTCAGGTCATGATCTCACAGTTTGTGAGTTTGAGCCCCACGTCGGGCTCTGTGCTGACACCTGGGAGCCTGGAGCCTGTTTCAGATTCTGTCTCCCTCTCTCTCTGCCCCTCCTGTTCACACTCAGTCTCTCAAAAATAAACAAACATTGAAAAAATTTTAAAAATAAAATCAGAAACCTAGATGATGACTGCTTAAATTTGGTGAGTACCTTTCCTTATTGAAAATATTAATTGGTAGTACCAATAATTAGTTCTTTCAGCCGTTTCTCTGAGTGTCTCCTTAATTAAGGACTTAGTATAAATCATTTCTCAGCAAAACAGGCCTATACAGCTTCCCAAAAGGCTGTTCTAACATACATTCCTTAAGAAGTCTGACTTAGTCAAAGACTAAGACCATGAATGTGCTAAAGATTTACAAGCTAAAGCTACTGAGTCAGTTTTAAATACCAAGCTCTTAGGGTGCAGTTAGCTTTCTCTTTTGCCCCAAAGTTGGGATTCCTAACTAAAAAGCAACATCCAAAAATTCAGATTTGCAATAAAATATGAACCGATTTGCCTTTCTAATATAGCCACCAACTGTGAGTTAGCAATTGTCACCAATAACATAAGTGCTAGATAAATTGGATGTTATTTGTTTAGCACATATTGATGGAGCATTAGACAGTTAAAATAGGCTTCCCGGGGCGCCTGGGTGGCTCCGTCGGTTCAGTGTCCAGCTCTGGCTCACGTCATGATCTCACAGCTTGTGAGTTCAAGCCCCTTGTCGGGCTCTGTGCTGACAGCTTGGAGCCAGGGGCCTGCTTCAGATTCTGTGTCTCCCTCTCTCTCCGCCCCTCCCTCCCTCGCTCACCCTCTCTTTCTCAAAATAAATACACATTTAAAAAATAAGAAATAGGCTTCTCACACTAAGGTTAGCAGACACTCCATTTGTACCGGGAAAAGAATCCAACAGACTGTTTCGGAAGGAGTGCAGACTGGAGAAGGGTGTAGTGTTGAAAATAGCTTACTTCCCGTGATAAAACAGAAATGGCTACAGGATGTCCCTCCTCTCATTTTGTTTTTGTCTCTGGAAAAGCACAGTGCCAAGTAATGGAGATAACACGTTTCCCAGGGCTTTTGAGCAGTAATAATTTATCAATATTCAATTCACACTTAAGCTTTTATTTGCTGTTCCACTGTGAAGTATGATGGGCAATAGTCATTACAAAACCAACATGAGGCTGAGAAGAGCCTGGTTTAACTCTAGAATGTTCGTATTGAATTGCTTTTTTTTTTTCCCCAAGTAAAGAATGAACTGAAAATAGAAGGCTAGGACCAGAGGAAGACATAAATAATGCCATACCTGAATCTCCAGCTAAATACTGAAGTACGGTGTTAGGTTGGTTTAAAAGCAGTTGTTAAAACGCGGTCTTCTAAATTTGACTAGTGAGTCTGAAAAGAAAAAGTAAGGTTGTTTTTTTTGTGTTTTGAATTTGTTCACCGGTGTATATATTACATCTGAAACGTGGTGCAACATTTTGTGTCTAGATTAAAAGAGGAAATATAGCTGCCTAAGATACTATATTATCCCATAATTTGGGGCGCCTGGGTGGCTCAGGCAGTTAGGCGTCCGACTTCGGCTCAGGTCATGATCTCATGTTCATGGGTTGAAGCCCCGCGTCGGGCTCTGTGCTGACAGCTCAGAGCCTGGAGCCTGCTTCGGATTCTGTGTCTCCCTCTCTGCCCCTCCCCTATTAGCACTCTGTATCTCAAAAATAAACATTTAAAACTTTTTTCTAATAATAAATAAAAATAAAAAGTTTGTTTATTCATATGAAACCCCACCACGGTAATTCTGACTAACAACACACCTCCTTAATAAAGCTTTCTGAAATGGTCTGAATTTAAACTGCACACTGATAGCCTCAGGGCAGGAATTATTCTCATTTGCATTTTACTCTGGTCTTCGGTAAAATGAGTTTTAATGAGACGTTAATTTTGCTGTCGCGATCACTCATGCTGAAAACAGGTCATGGGGTGCTGAAGATTACCATAAAGGAGAGGAGGGTGGGGATCAGAACGGACGTGTGAAGTGTACCTCTCACTCAAATGCATGTGTTTTTTTTAATGTTTGTATTTATTTTTGAGAGAAAAAGAGCGCACACACATTGGGGAGGGGGGGGGGGTGGACAGAGGATCAGAGGCAGGCTCCAGGCTCATTGTTAACAGCAGAGAGCCTGACACGGGGCTTGAACTCACAAACTACAAGATCATGACCTGAGCTGAAGTCAGATGCTTAACTGAGCCACTCTGGTGCCCATTCGAACACACATTCTTTTTTTGATAATGCCTTAATCTGCACTCTGTTCCAGTTGCTCTCAACTTGAGTATGGAGACTGGGTCCCAACTTGGTCTCTGGAAAGCTCTGGCCTCTGGTTGCCAAGTGCCCAGGTATGCATCATGTGTAAAGTCATGTGTGTTCAGTCTGGAGAAATGCTATTGTCAGGCACATCCTTGCTGGAGTTTTGCAGATGTACTCGTGACTTTTTTTTTTTTTTATTTTTTAAACGTTATTATTTATTACTGAGAGGCACAGAGAGACAGAGCATGAGCAGGGGAGGGGCAGAGAGAGGGGGAGACATAGAATCCAAAGCAGGCTCCAGGCTCTGAGCTGTCAGCACAGAGTCCAATGCGAGGCTCAAACTCACAGACTGTGAGATCATGACCTGGGCCAAAGACTGAGCCACCCAGGCGCCCCTAACTCGTGTCATGTCTTTTCTTAAAAAAGAAAAAAAAAAAAAAAGGCCAGCTTTCTTTACAGTCAATGCAACCAATAAAATCTCTCAGCTTAGAATTAAAATCGAACACTTAATAAGTATAGGACTGCCTATAAGTAAAATCACATGTTGAGCCTGGGTTAGCTGGATAGGCTGCTACAACCCAAAGAGTAGTTTGTCTGTATTGTCAGCTTTTTCGTTGCTTTTTCTTTCATACCTTACTCAGATTTTGAACATACATGTGTTTAAGGAATATAATTTTGTTCCACTCTGGCCACTTTGCTTTGGATTTGGTAGAATGAATTTTCACTGAAAATGATTGAACTCTTTGCTGTTCCAACACTCCTATAAATTTAACCTGGCTCCCCCCCTTTTTTTTTAAGATTAAAAAAAAATGTTTATTTTAAGAGAGAGAGAGCATGAGCAGGGGAGGGATAGAGAGAAAGAGAGAGAGGGACAGAGAATCCCAAGCAGGCTCTACACTGTCAGCACAGAGCCTGAGGTGGGGCTCAAACCTATGAACTGTGAGAGCCAACTGAGCCACCCAGGTGCCCCTTGTCCTCCTTTTTCTAATGCTATAAAGAACCAGAAAAACCTGCAGTGGCCCTTAGGAGAGGCCTGGAGCCAGACAAAAAGAGCAGGGACACTTGGCCCAGGTACCAGTAGACCATTAGGTCTCTGGCTCTGCACTTAGAGTACACTTTTCCTTGCGGATGAAGGTATAAACAAGTCACAGACTAAGAATTTTACACCGAGAAAAGGGCAACGTTCTCAACCTGCTATTTGCTCAAGTGTAGGCATGACATTGTTGGACATGTGACAGGTGTCCCAGCAATCCCGGGTAACCTCTGCTGAGTTGAGTGAAGAAACCTCACTGGCATGCTCATTCCAAATACAGTCCTGAAAGTCGGGGCTGGAGGACCCCTTTCTAGGCACAAGTTATGACCTGTTCCAAGCTGGATCT
Source organism: Hyaena hyaena (assembly GCF_003009895.1). NCBI lineage: Eukaryota > Metazoa > Chordata > Mammalia > Carnivora > Hyaenidae > Hyaena > Hyaena hyaena. Next base: position 1,912,401 of record NW_024080644.1, on the reverse strand, counting down.
TAAATTTTCAAAGAAGAAAAACACAGCCCAGTCTTTGCGGTCATGATAGGAGCCAGGCATAAAGCATACTTGATAGAAAGCCATAGATGGTCATAAGATTTTTGTGGTTTTATTGGTTTTGGCTACCTGGTACCAAGCAGCAAAGAGGACTATTTAAATGTGCTTTTAGGAATGCCTGGGTAATTCAGTCAGTTAAGCATCCAACTCTTGATTTCGGCTCAGGTCATGATCTCATGGTTTGTGGGTTCAAGTCTCACATCCAGCTCTGCGCTGACAGTGAGGAGCCTGCTTGGGATTCTCTCTGCTCCCATCCCCATTCATGTTTGCTTTCTCTCAAAATAAACATTTTTTTTTAATTTTTTTTTAAGGTTTTTTTTTATTTATTTCTAGAGAGAGAGAGAGCGTGAGCAGGGGAGGGTCAGAGAGAGAGGGAGTCACAGACTGAAACAGGCTCCAGGCTCTGAGCTGGCAGTCAGCACAGAGCCCGACGCGGGGCTCGAACCCACGAACCGTGAGATCATGACCTAAGCGAAAGTCGGACGCCCAACCGACTAAGCCACCCAGGCGCCCCTCAAAATAAACATTTTGAAATAAATAAATAAACTTGCTTCCCTGTTTCACTGCTTACCACTTGATGGAGGATGGGGGTGACTGGCAAAAAATAATAATACAAAATAAGAAGAATGAAGCAAGGGGAGGAGAGGGCCAAGATGGCGGAACAGCATGGAAGGTTTTTGTTGTGTTTCGCATCCCTGAAATGTGGCCAGATCAACACTAACCCATCTTGCACACCTATAAAACTGATTTGAGAATTAACACAACAATCTGCACAACCTGAACCACAGAACCCAGCAGATATGCAGCGCAGAGAGGCGGTGCGAGGGAGAGAGAGGGCAGGGAGCTGTTTTTGCTTGCAGGGACAGGACAGAAACACGGAGAGTACGGGAAAACCAGCCCCCCCAAAAGCAGCTGGAGAGAAAAAGTAAAAGTGGAAACAGCCACGAGGGACTGAACAAAAAAGGGAGAGAGGAGAAATGAAAGGGTTTAAATTCCTTTAAGACTCTATAAACCGGGGGAGCACAGAGTCTGAAACTCTGCAGCTCGATGCCTGGTGGTGCTCTGGTGAGAAGGGCTAATCCCTGGGAGCAGACAGCAAGGTCTGAGGGGTCTGTGCGCCACATGGGGAGAGGCGGTATGGCCACCCCATAGGCAAAGGTCCCAGCGGATCCTGGAGAATGGCCACACTCGCTGGTGTTGGAACAAGGACATTAAAAGATGGTGGAGTCTGGCACTAGATGAGTGTTGTGATTTGCCATAAACCCTGAAATGCTGTTGCTACACAATCGCGTGAACTTTTTCTGGGGCAGGCTGGTTCCTGGACACTATCTCTGGGAATCAGCAGCAGCATGGTCTTCACAAACGTTCCTGGCAGCAGGCCAGCACCCAGCCATTGCTCAGCAAGACCCTGCCCCAGATGGTCAGAAAGGGTCAAAGCCATAGTCCCTGAGAAGCGAGGAGTTGGGAAACAGCCCCATCTGAGATAAAACTCAGGAGGGAGGTGCCGCCTGACAGCTTGGTCACAGTTCAGCGAGGAGTGGATGGAAGCCAGAGACAAGGAGGGGTGCATGACTGCCAGTCGGGGAGAGTACAGAGTTCTGATACTAGAGGCTGGGTAGCTGGGTGACACCATTTTCACCCCTCCTGCACATGCGCATGCATACACACCTACACGCACCACAGCAAGCCACCCCAGTAAGCTAAGCAGCACCATCTAGTGGAGAATGGAGCCATTACACTAAGCCCTGCCCACCCAACTGGGCAAAATGTACTCTTGATGACCACCACAAGCCTCTCTGCCTGCTTAGTTTATGGACTATAAAGTGCTCATAGTTTGACTTCTAAGGGAAACCAGATTTAATTTCAATCATATTTGATACTGTCTGCTGCTCCATCTATTCACCTTTTTTCTTTTCTTATTCTTGAATACAGAAATAAATTTTATTTTTATTTTCCATTTTCATTAAAGATTTTCCTTTAATTTTTTCCATTCTATTTTTTACATTTTTGTAAATTTTTAAAATTCTATTTTACTTTCATCATTTCATTTCATTCTTTTATCATATCCATTTTTTCAAATTTTCAAACGTTTTCCTTTTTTTCCTTTTCTTCCTTTTCTTATCGTCCCTTTTTTTCTCTATCAAGTTTTTTTTCAACAACCAGACCAAAACACACCTAGGAACTAGCATCCTGTATCTGATTTTTCTGTGTTGTTTTTAATTTAATTTTTTTTACTTTATTAATTCCTTTTCTTCCCTCAAAATGATGAAATGAAATTACCCCAAAAGAAAGAACAGGAAGAAATGACAGCCAGGGATTTAATCAACACAAATACAACAGGATGTCTGAACCAGAATTTAGAATCACGATAATAAGAAGGCTAGCTAGGGTTGAAAACACAGAAGAATCCCTTTCTGTGGAGATAAAAGAAACAAAAGTTAGTCCGGATGAACTAAAAAACACTATAACTGAGCTGCAAACTCAGAATGTATGCCATGGCGGCGAGGATGGATGAAGCAGAGCAGTGAATCAGCGACATAGAGGGCAAACTTATGGAGAATAATGAAGCATAAAAAAAGAGAGAGACTAAGGCAAAAGAGCATGAAATAAGAATTAGAGAATTCAGTGACTCATTAAAAAGGAGTAACATCAGAATCATAGGGGTCCCAGAAGACGAAGAGAGAGAAAAAGGGGTAGAAGGTTTATGTGAGTAAATCATAGCAGAAAACTTTCCTAAGCTGGGGAAAGACGCAGACATCAAAATCCAGGAAGTACAGAGAACTCTCATTAGAGTCAACAAAAACCAACCATCAACAAGGCATATCATAGTCAAATTCACAATATACTCAGGCAAGGGAAGAATCGTGAAAGCAGCAAGGGGGAAAAAAGTCCTTAACCTACAAGGGACGACAGATCAGGTTCTCAACAGACCTACCCACAGAAACTTGGCAGGCCAGAAAGGAGTGGCAGGATATATTCAATGTGCTGAATTGGAAAAATATGCAGCCAAGAAGTCTTTATCCAGCAAGGGTGTCATTCAAAATAGAAGGAGAGATAAAAAGTTTCCCAGACAAACAAAACTTAAAGGAGTTTGTGACCACCAAACCAGCCCTGCAAGAAATTTTAAGAGGCACTCTCCGAGGGGGAAAAAGACAAGACAAAACCAAACCAAACCAAAACCAAAACCCACAAAAAGACCAAAAGCAACAAAAACTAGAAAGGATCAGAGAGCACCATCAGAAACTCCAACTCTACAGGCAACATAATGGCAAGAAATGCATATATTTCAGTACTCACTACAAATGTCAATGGACTAAATGCTCCAATCAAAAGACATAGGGTAACAGAATGGATAAGGAAACAAGATCCATCCATATGATGTTTACAAGAGACCCATTTTAGACCTGAAGACACCTTCAGATTGAAAATAAGGGGATGGAGAACCATCTATCATACTAATGGTCACCAAAAGAAAGCCGGAGTAGCCATACTTATATCAGACAACCCAGATTTTAAAATAAAGACTGTAATAAGAGATGAAGAAAGGCATTATATCATAATTAAGGGGTCTATCCACCAAGAAGATCTAACAATTGTAAACATTTATATTCCAAACATGAAAGCACCCAAATATATAAATCAGTCAATCACAAACATAAAGAAATTCATTGAAGGGTGCCTAGGTGACTCAGTCAGTTAAGTGTCCGACTTCAGCTCAGGTCATGATCTCACAGTTGATGGGTTTGAGCCCTGTGTTGGGCTCTATGCTAACAGCTCAGAGCCTGGAGCCTATTTCTGATTTTATGTCTCCCTCTCTGCCTCTCCTCCACTCACACTCTGTCTCTGTCTCTGTCTGTCTCTCTCTGTCAAAAAAAAAAAAAAATGTTAAAAGAAAAAAGAGACTCATTGATAATAATACCATAATAGTAGGAGACTTCAACACCCCACTTACAGCAATGTGGACAGATCATCTAAACAGAAAATCAACAAGGAAATACTGGCTTTGAATGACACACTGGACCGGATGGACTTAACGTATATACAGAACATTTCATCCTAAAGCAGCAGAATACACATTCTTCTCCAGTGCACATGGAACATTCTCCAGAATAGATCACATACTGGGACACAAATTATCCCTCAACAAGTACAAAAAGATTGAGACCATACTGTGCATATTTTCAGATTACAATGCTATGAAACTTGAAATCAACCACAAGAAAAAATTTGGAAAGATAAATACTTGGAGACTGAAGAACATCTTACTAAAGAATAAATGGGCTAACCAATAAGTTAAAGAGGAAATTAAAAAGTACATGAAAGCAAATGATAATGATAACACTACAGCCTAAAACCTCTGGGATATAGCAAAGGCGGTCATAAGAGGGAAATATATAGCAATCCAGGACTTCCTAAAGAAGGAAGAAAGGGCTCAGACACACAACCTAACCTTACACCTTAAAGAGCTAGAAAAAGAACAGCAAGGGGCACCTGGGTGGCTCAGTCGGTTAAGCGTCTGACTTTGGCTCAGGTCATGATCCCATAGTTCGTGGGTTCGAGCTCCATGTCGGGCTCTGTGCTGACAACTAGCTCAGAGCCTGGAGCCTGCTTCCGATTCTGTGTCTCCCTCTCTCTCTGACCCTCCCCTGCTCACGCTGCCTCTCTCTCTCTCAGAAATAAATAAAACATTAAAAAACTTTTTAAAAAATAAATAAACAAAGAGTACCTTATATTAATTTTTCTGGCGAGCTTATGCTACCAAACATGTAGCCTGTGTGAGCAACCCTGGTAGTTACTCCTGCAGTAGTCGGTGCTGTGTCTCACGAGAGCACAGAAACTCCGGGACTGAACTGGTGACAACAAATGGACAAATGTCTAGACGAGGTCTAAGCTAATTGTGGCCACACAGTGGTCTCTTCAGCAGGATTCCCGTGTGACAGAAGGGCAGACCGGCCCCTGAAGCTCGCTGTGATGGCCTGTAGAGAAGGCGGGTAGTGCACCAGCTCTCGAGTCGGACTTCTGTGTTCCAGTCTTGGTGCCGTCAGCTGGCGGAGTGNTAAAAAAAAAAAAAAAAAAAGAAGAGCAAATAAAACCCAAAACAAGCATAAGACAGGAAATAATAAAGATTAGAGCAGAAATCAATGCCATCAAAACCAAAACAGTAGAACAGATCAATAAAATCAGGAGCTGGTTCTTTGAAAGAATTAACTAAATTGATAAACCCCTAGCCAGTTTGATCAAAAAGAAAAAGGAAAGGACCCAAATAAATAAAATAAAAAATGAAAGAGGAGAGATCACAACTAACACAGCTGAAAGAAAAACAATAATAAGAGAATATTATGAGCAACTATATGCCAGTAAAATGGGCAATCTGGAAGAAATGGGACAAATTCCTAGAAACATATAAACTACCAAAACTGAAACAAGAAGAAATAGAAAATTTGAACAGACCCATAACCAGTGAAGAAATCGAATTAGTAATCAAAAATCTCCCAAAAATCAAGAGTCCAGGGCCAGGTGGCTTTCCAGAAGAATTCTACCAAACATTTAAAGAAGAGATAATACCTATTCTCTTGAAGCTGTTCCAAAGAATAGAAATGGAAGGAAAACTTCCAAACTCATTCTATGAATCCAGCATTACCTTGATTCCAAAACCAGACAAAGGCCCCAACTAAAAAGAACTACAGACCAATTTCTCTGATGAACATGGTTGCAAAAATCCTCAACAAGATACCTGTCAACAGGATCCAACAATACCTTAAAAGAATTATTCACCACGACCAAATGGTATTTACACCTAGGATGCGGGGCTGGTTCAATATCCACAAAACAAGCAATATGATACATCACATCAATAAAAGAAAGGACAAGAATCACATGATCCTCTCAATAGATGCAGAGAAAGCATTTGACAAAATACAGCATCCTTTCTTGATAAAATTCCTTGAGAAAGTAGGAATAGAAGGATCATACCTCAAGATCATAAAAGCCATATATGAAAGAACACTATTATCATCTTCGATGGGGAAAAACTGAGAGCTTTCCCCCTAAGGTCAGGAACATGACAGGGATGTCCACTCTCACCACTGTTATTCAACATAGTATTGGAAGTCCTAGCCTCAGCAATTAGACAACACAAAGGAATAAAAGGCATCCAAATCTGCGAGAAGGAGGTCAAACTTTCACTCTTTGCAGATGACATGATACTCTAAATGGAAAACCCAAAAGATTCCACCAAAAAAACTGCTAGAACTGATCCGTGAATTCAGCAAAGTTGCAGGATACAAAATCAATGCACAGAAATAGGTTGCATTTCTATACACCAATAATGAAGCAACAGAAAGAGAAACAAGGAATTGATTCCATTTACAATTGTACCAAAAACCATAAAATACCTAGGAATGATCCTAGCCAAAGAGGTGAAAAATCTATACTCTGAAAACTATAGAAAACTTATGAAAGAAATTCAGTAAGACACAAAGAAATGGAAAAATATTTCATGCTCCTGGATTGGAAGAACAAATATTGTTAAAATGTCGATACTACCCAAAGAACTCTACATATTCAATGCAATCCCTATCAAAATAACACCAGCATTCTTCACAGAGCTAGAACAAACAATCCTAAAATTTGCATGGAACCAGAAAAGACCCCGAATAGCCAAAGCAATCCTGAAAACAACACCAAAGCTTGAGGCATCACAATCCCAGATTTCAAAATGTACTACAAAGCTGTAATCATCAAGACAGTATGGCACTGGCACAAAAACAGACACTCAGATCAATGAAACAGAATAGAAAACCCAGAAATGGACCCACAAATGCATGGCCAACTAGTATTTGACAAAGCTGGAAGGAATATCCAACGGAATAAAAACAGTCTCTTCAGCAAATGGTGCTGGGAAAACTGGATGGTCACATGTAGAGAAAGCAACCTGGACCACTTTCTTACACCATACACAAAAATAACCTCAAAATGGATGCAAGACCTGAACGTAAGACAGGAAGCCATCAAAATCTTAGAGGAGAAAACAGGCAACAACCTCTTTGACCTTGGCTGCAGCGACTTCTTACTCAACACGTCTCTGGAGGCAAGGGAAACAGAAGCAAAAGTGAACTATTGGAACCTCATCAAAATAAAAGCTTCTGCACAGCAAAGGAAACAATCAGCAAAACCAAAAGGCAACCGATGGAATGGGAGAAGATATTTGCAAATGACATATCAGATAAAGGGTTAGTATCCAAAATCTATAAAGAACTTATCAAACTCAACACCCAAAAAACAAATAATCCAGTGAAGAAATGGGCAAAAGACATGAATAGACGCTTCTCCAAAGAAGACATCCAGATGACCAACCGACACATGAAAAGATGCTCAGCATCACTCATGATCAGGGAAATACAAATCAAAACCACAATGAGCACAACGAGATACCACCTCACACCCATCAGAATGACTAACATTAACAACTCAGGCAACAACAGATGTCGGTGAGGATGCAGAGAAAGAGGCTCTCTTTTGCACTGCTGGTGGGAATGCAAACAGGTACAGCCACTCTGGAAAACAGTATGGAGGTTCCTCAAAAAATTAAAAATAGAACTACCCTACACCCCAGCAATTTACTACTAGTTATTTATCCAAGGGATACAGGTGTGCTGTTCTGAAGGGACACACGCACCCCAATGTGTATACCAGCACTATCAACAATAGCTAAAGTATGGAAAGAGCCCAAATGTCCATCGATGGATAAATTGATAAAGAAGATGTGGTATATATATACAATGGAGTATTACTCCACGATCAAAAAGAATGAAATCTTGCCACTTGCAACTATGTGGATGGAACTAGAGGGTGTCATGCTAAGTGAAATTAGTCAGTTGGAGAAAGACAAATATCATACTTCTCTGAGAAATTTAAATACAAAACAGATGTATATAAAATACATAAAAACAGGGAGGGGGACAAAACATAAGAGACTCTTAAATACACAGAAAAAACAGAGGGTTGCTGGAGAGGTTGTGGGAGGGGTGATGGGCTATATGGGTAGGGAGCATTAAGGAATCTATTCCTGAAATCATGTGTTGCACTGTAGGCTAACTAAGTTGGATGTAAGGTAAAAATAAATAAATTTTTTAAAAAATGAAGCAAGGGGCTTCAAGCGTGCAGGCTGGGGCTCTAGTCCCAATGAGTGACCGTGTGTGCATGTGTGTGCATGTGAGTGCTCACGTGTTGGGTTTAAACTCGTTACCTTCAAAACACTGAAAAGATCATTTTGAGTGGACATGAGAGAAGAAAATTACATCTGAAACGAAGACAATCAGGAGGAAATCTTGTGTGCGATCTGTAACATCCAATCCTGCTGTGAAAACGAAGCCATCGGCAAGTTGTATCGCCCCACAGGCCGGCAGGATGAAAGCTCCGCAGAAGGAAATTCTGAGAAGGAAATTCATTTCTATCAAAATGCCATTCACAGATTGTGTGTTAATCTAAACTACTAGAGTTTAAAGCGTTAGCTTCAAAACTGCATGAGGATCATAGTCGGTATGTTGTCAAATGAGTTCTGACCCAGTTTTCACATCTAGAGACTCTCCAAAGAGATCTTTTCTGCTGTTCTTATTATGGTAACAATTTCTTCGGGACAGAGATGATCGAATACCCATGTGCACAGATAACACTGTAGGTTTTCTGGTTTTTAAGTGAGTTAAAGTGGCTTTGGGTGTCGTACAGGGTGAATCATAAATATATCCAGAATGACTTTTGCGAGGTAATTCTGCTTCTAAGGTGGTCCAAGGGCTGGAGTGAGACTGACTGAATGAGGAACAACATCCAGGGAGCTTGTTGAAAAACCCAACTTCTGGGACCCTCTCCTGGAAACTGAGCACGGATGTGGTGTGTCCAGGAGTCTAAAACTTTTTAAGTGCAAATGCAGTGGAGTTTGAAAACCATTTCCACAGTGCACTGTTGTCCTTTGAGTGAAAACTGTGAGGGCAAGGGGGATTGCCAAACTTTAAAACTATAGACCAGAATAAAGACAAATAGGGGCGCCTGGGTGGCTCAATCAGTTAAGCATCTGACTCTTGATTTCATCTCAGGACATGATTTCAGAGTTCAGGAGTTCGAGCCCTGTATCGGGCTCTGTGCTGACAGTGCAAAACCTGCTTGGGATTCTCTTTCTCCCTATCCCTCTGCCTCTACCCTGCTTGTGCTCTTTCTTCCCCAAAATGAATGAATAAACTTAAAAAAAAGAATATAGACAAATATAACACCCACATACCTACCCAGAACTGCCATATTTGCTTCAAGTATTACTTCCATCAAAAGAAATGGGCAGTGGGGAGGCACCTGGGTGGCTCTGTTGGTTAAGTGTCCAACTTTGGCTCAGGTCATGATCTCACAGTTCGTGGGTTTGAGCCCCGCGTCAGGCTCTGTGCTGACAGCTGAGAGCCTGGAGCCTGCTTCAGATTCTGTGTCTCCCTCTCGCTGGCTCTCAAAACTGAATAAACATTTTTAAAAAATTAAAAATTAAAAAAGGGAGAGAGAGAGATCGGACATTATGATAACGTCCCTGTTTCCCCAGTCCTCAGCCCCGTTTTCTCCCTCTACTTCACAAGCCACCACAGTCATGATTCGGTGTGTGGCCTTCAGGCACAGGCTGTAATGGTGCCCAACCTTGCTGACAGATGGCCAGTTCAGGAGGCCACAGCAATCCTAGGCTGGCAATTTCACAGGGGGGATGGGCAGGCGTGTTTCTTCAGAGAAGGGCTGAGCGGATCTTAACCAATTCCAAGGAAAAGGGAAAACATCCAGTACATTGAGAACATGGAGAATGTATTGTGTGAGCAAAATGACCATGGTGTCGCGTTTTCTAGCAAAGTGCCAGGGACAGTGTTTCTCCAGAAGTGATAATGGGGTTCTGGGTTAGAAATGGGTGCTCTCCACAGACGTGGGGTATACTATGACTGCCTTCCATCATTTGTGCAAACAAGATTCCTAGTCACCTGCCGTTTCTCACCTGTGACTGGAGTCCCAAGAGCGAGAGGAGAATGGGTTCTGTCAAATTTTCCTTTCAGAAAAGGAAAAGTACTGAGCCCCGGCTTTGCAACTAGGGACCTTTGGTTCTGCCCAAGACAAGTCCTCTTAGCTTTAAGTCTGCAATCCCTGCAGCCCAACTCTGCAATAATATTCCCCAGACAAATAATGACAAATGAAATAGCACGTTAAGCCATCTGTTCGAGTTGGTGCATTTTGCCTCTGGTGTTTATAAACCTGCTGCAGTAAAAAGCAAAAACAAAGCCCTGAGTTTAGCAAAAGGCATGGTTGGGTGAGCAGCCAGAAGCAATTTCCATCTCAGAAAGAAACACGACTTAATTTATTTTTATCCAAGATGTTTTGGGAGTGTGTGCTTTGCTGTAGAGTAATAAATGCAGTATGCTCTGATATTGCCAGCCTCTCCTTTTTGAAGAAAAGCAAGGCGAAAGTGGAGGTGTCACAACGTTGGGGTCGTGTTTTATGTCTAAATGTGGCTCTGTTGCTGAAATTAGCACTAAGAATCTTCTGGAACATCTGCCTAACTAGTTCACCAAGTGATTCCTGGTGGTGCCTGGAAGATGATGTTCATGGATGACCAGCGGCGGTTGGCTTATGTTTTGTCTGCTTTGGAAAATCCCAATGGGGACTTCTCCCTATTGCTTGGCTCAGTGACCTCACAAGCTAGCATTATATTTATTTGGTCTTTTCTACAGAACAGGACGATGTGAAAAGGCGGGATTAGCTAGTTCTCAGCAAGCTGTAGGGCAGCGCTAACCCTCATAACCTTTTGAGGAAGGTAAAATGTCCCCCCAACGGGGAAAGCAATTTGGGCTCAGAGAGTTTAAAAGACTTTCCTGGGGTTGGTTGCTCAGCAGGGAGATGGAAAAACAAAAACTTGTTTTCTTTGTCTCAAACTATTGGTCAAATAAGTAAAACAAACAGGAGGCAGCATTTCAAATGCACGTGAGGGGCGGGGCGGGATCCGGGGAGGGCGCTGAGTGCCACTGTGTCACCTGGTAGTGTTCAATGACGAAATGTCTCCTGTGCAGCACCGGGGACAAACGCGTATGGTTTTATGGGTTTGAAGAGATCACTGGCCCCTCACAGCAGCTCGGGCACTATTTTGTAATCAGTTCTACTCCCTAACAACTGCTGCATACCCGGAGGGGAGAACGTGAAAGACGTTTTTGTCCAGAACCGTGTTCCTTGCTCGAACCGTGTTCGAAGAAAACAAAAGAAAGGCTGCATTTTCAGCATGCACAGTGGCGTGTGTCAGACACAGTCCAACAGAAAGAAACGAACTTGCGATGACTGAAAATTATTAACACATGCCGGTGAATAAATGCAAGTGTTGGATTTTTAAAAAATATGTGATCTTTTTTTTTCTGCTTTCTTCATTTATTGCCTCAGCAGAAAATCTAATGAAACTGCAGAAAATAAGAGAAGTGCAGAGCAGCAATGCTGCAGCTTCTAGAAAAGCCCCCCACCCTCCACCGCCTTTCAGGATTGTTTTATCTTTTAATTTACTTTTATTTATTTATTTTTTAAGTAGCCTCCACTCCCAATGTGGGGCTTAAACTCACCACCGGGAGATCAAGAGTCACATGCTCTACAGTCAGAGGTAGCCAGGCGCCCTCCTTTCAGGACTTTTTAAGTCGTTTGTTTTAACAATGAAAACCCATTTGAAAACGATAGCCGTTCGAAGCTCTGGTGAAGAACACTCTAGCCTGAAACTGCAAGCATAAGGAAATGAATATTAAAGCGTGTCCTCAATCATGTGATTTCGCCAACGTTTTCTGCACCCTGCGTTGGCTCCTCCTCCACTGGGTCACTGATAAGTCCCCGTATTTGACGTCTTGTTAACTCCCTTACACTCCTGTTTGTCCTGTTTGTGAGTCCCTCGGCATGGGGTTGAGCGACAACACAGCGGTGACTAAATTAGTTAACAATGCTCTCCCGGAATCGAACCAATTGAACCCTCACAGTTTGACTCCTGAGTGCAAACACCCAGCGATCAATCAGCAATCAATCGGATCACGTTCTTGGTCAGGGCTTGGGTCAGCTGGCGCTGGCTTGAATGATTTAGTGAATAGATGGCTCAACCACATCAAATTTGACTTATGATCTGTACGTATGTAAAAATCTGTCTGATAACACAAAAGCACTTTTTGTAATTTTTTAATTTTTTAAATGTTTATTTTTGGGGGGGGAGGGGCAGAGAGACAGAGGGGGACAGAATATCGGAAGCAGGCTCGGCACTGACAGCAGAGACCCCCGATGTGGAGCTCAAAATTCACTGAACCAGGAGATTATGACCCAAGCTGAAGTCCGATGCTCAACAGACTAAGCCACCCAGGTGCTCGTGTAATTTTTTTTTAAAGCCTTCATAAACAGCAATTCAGGTAGGTTTACTCTGGGCTTCCTTAAGAACCTTTTAGGAAGCCCTTGCTACCCTCAGAGAGCAGCTGTTTTGAGCACTGGCGGCTATCGCTACACCTTAGAAGCCACCTGGGTTACGGCTGAAATGTACAGTGTGCAATGTACCAAGCACAAGCAGAAGTCTTAATAAGTTGGTTTCCTGGATTGGATCCAAACAAGTCTGATTTATCAAATGGGGAGAAATGAAGCCTCCTGCTGGAAAACGGGTTTGTTTCCTTCTATTTACCTATACATTCAGCCTATCAACGAGTTTTAGGGTAAAAAATTAGAAAGCTGCCCCTAAGTAACTAGTTCTCAACTATGCCAGATATTAACAGTTCAGAAACTAGAAAGCGGCACCAGTATCTCATTAGCATAAATCTCCTTGATTGCCCACGCATTCTACCCTGGAAGAAAATACATTTTCCCCCATGGGACTCAAAGTTATTTTCATTTGGAATAAAAATAAACGCAACCCACAAGCATCATTTTCCCCCTAATTTGATTTGTCCGGGAAGAAAAAGGTTGCTCACCACTAAAAGATTTCTAGAAGCTACAAGAGGTTCTGATTTTAACAGTGTAATTTCTAATTAGCCAAAGACCCCATGAATGCCTGATGAAGACAACTGGGGGTGGGGGGATGGGCTGATGTAGGCCAAAGGGTACAAATCTTCAATTATAAGAATGAGGTCAGGGCACCTGGCTGACTTGGTGGAGCCATACTCCGTGGAACATAAGGCTCTTGATCTTGAGGTGTGAGTTTGAGCCCCTCATTGGGTGTGGAGATTACTTAGAAATAAAATCTTTCAAAAATAAAAAAAGTCTGAGGATCTAATGTATAACATGGTGACTATCATTAATAAGGATTTATAGACTTGAAAGTTGTTGAGAATAGATTTTAATTTTTTAAATGTTTTATTTATTTCTGAGAGAGAGAGAGGCAGCATCAGAGAGAGAGGGAGACAGAGAATCTGAAGCAGGCTTCCAGGCTCTGAGCTAGCTGTCAGCACAGAGCCTGACACGGGGCTGGAACCCACGAGTCGTGAGATCATGACCTGAGCTGAAGTCGGACACTTAACCAACTGAGCCACCCAGGCGCCCTGAGAATAGATTTTTTTAAAATGTTTATTTATTTTTGAGAGACAGAGAGTGAGCAGGGGAGGGGCAGGGGGGGTGGACACAGAATCTGAAGCAGGCTCCAGGGTCCAAGCTGTCAGCACAGAGCCCAATGTGGGGCTCAAACTCAAGAACCGTGAGATCATGACCTGAGCTGAAGTCAGCCGCTTAACTAACTGAGCGACCCAGGCGCCACGAGAATAGATCTTAAACATTCTCACCATAGGCACACACAAGAGCTAATTATGTTTTACATATGTGAAGTGGTGGATTTGTTAATTATCTTGATCTTGGAAATTATTCTACAATATGTATGTATATCAAATCATCATGTTGTACACTAACTATATACAATTATATTTGTTAATTATTACTCAATAAGATTTTAAAGTTTGGGGGGCCTGGATGGCTCAGTGAGTTTGCAAGTTCAAGCCCCACATCAGGCTTGCGGCTGTCAGTGCATACATAGCCTGTTTCAGATCCTATGTCCCCTCTCTATCCTTCTCCACTTGTGCTCTCTCTCTCAAAAATAAATAAAACATTTAAAAATTTTTTTCAATACAATTTTAAAGTTTACTTTTAAGTAATCTCTACACTCAACATAGGGCTCAAACTCATGACCCTGAGATCAAGAGTCACATGCTTTCCCAACTGGGAGAGTCACATGTTCTCCCAGCCAGGCACCCCAAAGATTCTACTTTTTTAATTTTTAATTTTTAAAGTAATCAATAAAGTTTTTAAAAAGCAAACTGGGGGGCACCTGGGTGGCTCAATCAGTTAAGTGTCCTACTTCTGTGCTGAAAGCTCGGAGCCTGCTTCAGATTCTGTGTCTCCCTTTCTCTGTGCCCCTCCCTCACTCATGCGCTCTTTCTCTCTCTCTCAAAAGTAAATAAACATTAAAAAAAAAAAACAAAAAAAACAGGGGCACCTGAGTGGCTTAGTCGGTTAAGCGTCCCACTTCGGCTCAGGTCATGATCTCACGGTTCGTGGGTTAGAGCCCCGCGTTGGGCTCTGTGCTGACAGCTCAGAGCCTGGAGCCTGCTTCCAATTCTGTGTCTCCCTCTCTCTCTGACCCTCCCCTGCTCACGCTGTCTCTATCTCTCTCTCAGAAATAAAAAACATTAAAAGAAAAAAAAACCAAACTGGGAAGAATAATTAAGAAGGAAACAAGATAGGGGCGCCTGGGTGGCTTAGTCGGTTAAGCGTCCGACTTTCGCTTAGGTCATGATCTCGCGGTTCGTGGGTTCGAGCCCCGCGTCGGGCTCTGTGCTGACTGCCAGCTCAGAGCCTGGAGCCTGTTTCAGTCTGTGACTCCCTCTCTCTCTGACCCTCCCCTGCTCACGCTGTCTCTCTCTCCTAGAAATAAATTTAAAAAAAAAAGGAAACAAGATAACCAGATAGGAAGCTCCCAGGGGCCTTCCTATGGATGGATGCTGGGAGGGGGGTTTCTAAACACTGAGCTGGTCCCCAAACTTCCTACTCTGAGGATTTGTCTAGTCAAAATAAGGCAGATGTGGGGCATCTGGGTGGCTTAGTCAGTTAAACATCCAGTTCTTTTTTTTTAAGTTTATTTATTTTTGAGAGAAAGAGAGAGCAAGCGAGAGAGAGAGAGAGAGAGAGAGAGAGAGAGAGAGAGAGAGAACGCGAGCATGCACAAGCAAGGGGCGGACAGAAAGAAAGGGGAATAGAATATCCAAAACAGGCTTCAAGCTGACAGCAGAGAACCCAATGTGGTACTCCACTCAGGAACTGTGAGATCATGACCTGAGCTGAAACCAAGAGTCAGGCGTTTAACTGACTGAGCCACCCAGGTGCCCAAGCATCCAACTCTTGATTTTGGCTCACGTCATGATCTCATGGCTCGTGGGTTTGAGCCCTGCATAGGGCTCCTCACTGACAGTTTGGAACCTGCTTAGGATTCTCTCTCCTTCCCTCTCTCTCTGGCCCTCCCCCACCCAAATATTTTAAAATGAGGCAGATGAGAGAAATCAAGACAACACAGTAAGATTTTCATAACTAAATTTGCTCCATTTAAGACTGTCCTATGAGATTATAGGATCTTCGGATCTTTTAAAATTCAAATGTCCATCTTTATAGGACGATACTAGTGGGTTGTTGTTCTTTTAATTCTCTAACTTGCCAAAACACAAAGTTGGTAAACCAATGTTGGTCTCCTTAATTAAAAAAAAAAAAGTGACTGAGACCTAAACACACATGCACATTGAAAGGGAAGGGATGGATGGGGTGCCCATGGTTTGTGAGTTCGAGCCCCATGTCATGCTCTGCGTTGACAGTGCGGAGCCTGCTTGGGATTCTCTCCCCATCTCTCTCTGCCCCTCCCCTGCTCTCTCACTCTCAAAATAAATAAATAAACATTAAAAAAAATAAAGTAGAGGTACCTGCCTGGCTCAGTTGGTTAAGCATCTGACCTCGGCTCAGGTCATGATCTCATGGTTTGTGAATTTGAGCCCCACATTCAGCTGTCTACTGTCAGTACAGAGCCTTCTTCGGATCCTCTGTCTCTGTCCCTCCCCCCTCCCTTGCTCACGTACACACACTCTCTCAAAACTAAACACCTTTTAAAGAATTTTTAAAAAATAAAACAAAGACTGTAATCAAAGAAAGACACTATATAATCATAAGGGAACAATCCTTCTTCTTTTTAGAAGATATAATGATTGTAAATATTTATGCACCTAACATGGAAAACATCCAAATACATACAACAGCAATTAACAGCAATTAATAAAGGAAGAAATCAAGAGCAATACAATAATAGTAGGGAACTCTAACACCCTCTTACATAAATGGATAGATCATCCAAACAGAAGATCAACAAGGGAAAAGTGGCTTTGAATGACACATTGGACCAGATGGATCTAACAGATATATTCAGAACATTTCATCCTAAAGCAGCAAAATACGCGTTCTTTTCAAGTGCACATGAAACATCCTCTGGAAAAGATGACATTAACACACAAAGCAAGTCTCAACAAATTAAAAAAGACTTATGTCATGCATCTTTTCTGATGACAACTCTATGAAACCAGAAATAAACTGCAAGAAAAAAACTTGGAAAGAACAGAAATACATGGAGGTTAAATACCATGCTACTAAACAATGAATGGGTCAACCAAGAAATCAAAGAGAAAATTTAAAAATACATAAAGATGAATAAAAATACACAATGGACTAAAATCTTTGGGATGCAGCAAAAGCTGTTCTAAGACTGAAGATTATAGCAAATGAGACCTACCTTTCCAAGAAGCAAAAAAAATGTCAAATAAACAAAGGAGAAAAGAAGCCAAAACAAGTAGGAGGAAGGAAATAATAAACATTAGAGCAGAAATAAATAGAAACTAAAAAAACAAAAAGAACAGATCAATGAAACTAGGAGGTGGTTCTTTGTTTATTTTTAACATTTATTTATTTTTAATAGTTTATTTCAAGTTGGTTTCTAACATTTATTTTTGAGAGACTGAGAGAGACAGAGCGCAAGTGGAGGAGGAGCAGAAAAAGAAGGCACAGAAGCCGAAGGAAGCTCCAGGCTCTAAGTAAGCTGTCAGCACAGAGCCCAAAGAGGGGCTCGAATCCACAAATCTTTAATCATGACCCGAGCCAAAGTCAACCAAATGAGACACCCAGGTGCCCCAGGAGGTGGTTCTTTGAAAGGTCAACAAAGTTGATAAACCTTTAGCCCAGGGAGAGCGAGAGCGAGAGCGAGAGAGCGAGCGAGCGAGCGAGCGAGCGCG
The DNA here is from genome assembly GCF_003009895.1 of Hyaena hyaena. Taxonomy (NCBI): domain Eukaryota; kingdom Metazoa; phylum Chordata; class Mammalia; order Carnivora; family Hyaenidae; genus Hyaena; species Hyaena hyaena. The sequence continues at coordinate 1,895,029 of NW_024080644.1, read as the reverse complement.
CGCGCTCAAATAAAACCAGAAATGAACAGGAGAAATGGCAACCAACATCACAGAAATACAGAGGATTATAAGAGATTATGAAAAATTATATGACAACAAATTGGACAACCCAGTAGAAATGGATAAATTCTGAGAAACATAACCTTCCAAAACTGAATCAGGAAGAAATAGAAACTATGAACAGGCCAATTTCCAGCAATGAAATTGAATCAGTGATCAACAAACTTCCAACAAAAGTCCAGGACCACATGGCTTCACAGGGGAATTCTATCAAACATTTAAAGAAGAGTTATACCTATTCTTCTCAAACTATTCCAAAAATAGACAAGGAAGGAAAGCTTCCGAATTCATTCTATGAGGCAAGCATTACCCTGATTCCAAAGCCAGATAAAGACACTATAAAAAAAGAGAACAGGCCATTATCTCTAATGAACATAGATGCCAAATTTCTCAACAAAATATTAGCAAACCAAATAGAATACAAATTAAAAAAATCATTTACCACAATCAAGTGGGTTTATTCCAGGGATGCAAGGGTAGTTTAGTATTCACAAATCAATCAACATGATATATCACATCAACAAGAGAAAGGATAAAAGCCATATGATCATTTCAATAAATGCAGAAAAAGCATTCGACAAAGTACAACATCTATTCATGATAAAAACCTCTCAACAAAGTATAGAGGGAACATACCTCAACATAATAGAGGCCATAGACAAAAACCCTAAGCTAACATACTCAGTGGTGAAAAATGGAGAGCTTCTCCCCTAAAATCAGGAACAAGATAAGGATGTCCACTCTCACCCCTTTTATTCAACATAGTACTGGAAGTCCTGGCCACAGCAATTAAACAACAAAAAGAAATAAAAGGCATCCAAATTGGTAAGGAAAAAATAAAACTTTCAGTCTTTGCAGATGACACGATACTATATACAGAAAACCTTAAAGACTTCACCAAAAAAATATCAGAACTGACAAATGAATTCAGTAAAGTCACAGGATACAAAATCAATATACAGAAATCTGTCGCATTTCTCTTTTTCTTAATGTTTATTTATTTTTGAAAGAGAGCGAGTGAGCACACTAGCGGGGGAGGGGCAGAGGGAGGGGTGAAGATACAGAATCAGAAGCAGGCTCCAGGCTCTGAGCTGTCAGTGCACAGCCCGACCCAGGGCTAGAACTCAAAAACTGTGAGATCATGGGGTGCCTGGGTGGCTCAGTTGGTTAAGTGTCCAGCTTTGGCTCAGGTCACGATCTCACGGTCTGTGGGTTCAAGCCCCACATCAGGCTCTGTGCTGACAGCTCAGAGCCTGGAGCCTATCTTCGGATTCTGTGTCTCCCTCTCCCTCTGGCCCTCCCCTGCTCACGCTCTCTCTCAAAAATAAATAAAACATTAAAAAAAGTTTTTTAAAAACAAAACAAAACAAAAAAAACCTGTGAGATCATGACCTGAGCCAAAACCAAGAGTTGGATGCTTAACCGACTAAGCCACCCAGGTGCCCCTGTTGCATTTCTATACACTTGCAATGAAGTAGCAGAAAGAGAACTGAAGAAAACAGTCTCATTTACAATTGCACCATAAAGAACAAAATGCCTAGGAATAAACTTAACCAAGGAGGTGAAAGCCCTGCACTCTGAAAACTATAAAACACTGATGAAAGAAACTGAAGAAGACACAAATGGAAAGACATTCCATACTCATGGGTTGGAAGAACCGATATTGTTAAAATGTCCAACCCAAAGTAACTTACATATTTAATACTATCCATATCAAAATACCAACAGTATTTTCCACAGAACTAGAACAAACAATCTAAAATTTATGGAACAACAAAAGACCCTGAATAGCCAAAACAACCTTGAAAAAGAAGAACAAAGCTTAAGATAGCACAATCTCAGATTTCAAGATATATTACAGAGATGCAGTAATCAAAACAGTACACTACTGGCACAAAAATAAACACCAAGATCAAAGGAACAGAATAGAGAGCCCAGAAATAAACCCATGATTATATATGGTCAATTAATCTACAACAAAGGAAGCAAGAATATGCAATGGGGAAAAAGACAGTCTCTTCAACAAATGGGAACACCGTACAGCTACATGCAGAAGAATGAAATTGGACCACTTTCTAATACTATATACAAAAATAAACTCAAAATCAACTTAATTGCAAGACTTGAACCTGTAAAAATCCTGGAAGGGAGCACAGGCAGTTCCTTGTCTAATATTGGCCATAGCAACACTTTTCTAGGTATGTCTCTTCAAACAAGGAAACCAAAAGCAAAAATAAACTACTGGGACCACATCAAAAGAAAAAGCTTCTGCACACCAAAGGAACCAGCCAACAAAACAAAAAGGCAACCTACTGAATGGGAGAAAATATTTGCAAATGACACATCTGATAAAGGGTTAATATCCAAACTACATAAAGACCTTATACAACTTGAAGAATGTTATTTACGGTAAAGGACCATTTTGGTAAGAGAAATACACATGCATACACACACGTTTCATATTCCTATGACATCTTCAGAATGATTTTCTAAAAACTGGTAAAACTGGTAACCTATGAGAGGAAAAAAGTGAATGTACATGAAATAATAGACGCAACACCCTTTTCAATATAAACCTTTCATACCTTTGCTTTTGCAACATGTGTATATTAACTCAATAATTAATATAAAAATAAATTACTGTCACTAAAATAGAATTATAAAAAACAGAACTTATACACACCAAAAAAATCCAAATCATCCAATTTAAAAATGGGCAGAAGATATTAACAGAGGTTTCTCCAAAGAAAGGGATCCAGATGGCCAACAGACACATGAAAAGATACTCAACATCACTCATCATCAGGGAAATGCAAATCAAAAGCACAATGAGGGGCGCCTGGGTGGCTCAGTCGGTTAAGCGTCTGACTTCGGCTCAGGTCATGGTCTCATGGTTCGTGGGTTTGAGCCCCACATCAGGCTCTGTACTGACAGCTCAGAGCCTGGAGCCTGCTTCAGATTCTGGGTCTCCTTCTCTTTCTGTCTCTCCTCTGCTCTCACTCTGTCTCTCTTCTCAAAAATAAACAAACATTTTTAAAAAGTTTAAAAAGAAAAGCACAATGAGCTATCACCTCCTACCTGTCAGAATGGCTAAAATCAAAATCACGAGGAAAAACAGGTGTCAGCAAGGACATGGAGAAAAAGGAACCAACCCCTGTGCACTATTGGTGGGAATGCAAACTGGTGCAGCCACTGTGGAAAACAGTGTCAAGGCTCCTCAAAATTTGAGAAGGGGCGCTTGGGTGGCTCAGTCGGTTAAGCATCCCACTTCAGCTCAGGTCCTGATCTCACGGTTCGTGGGTTCGAGCCCCGCATCGGGCTCTGTGCTGACAGCTCAGAGCCTGGAGCCTGTTTCAGATTCTGTGTCTCCCTCTCTCTCTGACCCTCCCCTGCTCATGCAGTCTCTCTCTCAGAAATAAATAAAACATTTTTTAAAAAATTAAAAAGAGGGGCACCTGGGTGGCTCAGTCGGTTGAGTGTCCGGCTTTGGCTC
>NW_024080644.1:1710855-1887474 GCF_003009895.1 Hyaena hyaena | reverse complement strand
CATATGTTTGCACGTATAGGAGGATTCGGAGGAACTTGACGGAGGAACAAGGGGGAGAAGAAGGGCGGAAATGGTGGGGGAAAGGGAGAGAGGCAAACCATGAGAGACTCTTGAATGCTGACAAAAACTGAGGACTGATGGATTTGGGGGGGAGGGGGGATGGGCATGGAGGAGGGCACTTGTGGGGATGAGCACTGAGTGTTATGTGGAAACTAATTTGACAATAAACTATTTGTAAAAACATAAATAAAAAAAAGAAAAAAAAAAGTCAGAAAGTCAACCGATTGAATCACCTAGGTGCCCCTCAGCTCAAGTTTTGATCTCAGAGTCGTGAGTTCAAGCCCTGGGTTGGGCTCCATGCTAGACATGGAGCCTCTTAAAAAAAAAAAAAGAAAAGAAAAAAAAAAGAAAAAACATACATGCACCCTTATGTTTATTGCAGCATAATTTATAGTAGCCAATATATAAAAACAACCTACATGTCCATCCACAGATATGAATGGCTAGGGAAGATGAGGTATACACACACACACAGGAATACTGCTCAGCCATTAAAAAAAATGAAATCTTGGGGCACCTAGGTAGTTCAGTCAGTCAGTTGAGCATCCGACTTCAGTCCAGGTCATGATCTCGATGTTTGTGAGTTTGAGCCCCGCATCGGGCAAGCTGCTGTCAGCACCGAGCCTGCTTTGGATCCTCTGTCTCCCTCTGTCTCTCTTTCTCTCTCTCTCTCTCTCTCTCTCAAAAATAGATAAAAAGAAAAAAGAAAAGGAAAAAGAAAAAAGAGAATGTAATCTTGCCATTTGGAACAACATGGACAGAGCCAGAGAACATAATGCTAAGTGAAATAAGTCAGAGAGAGACAAATACTGCCTGATTTCACTCATGTGGAATTTAAGAAAACAAATGAAGAAAGAAGAGAGAAACAACCAAAAACCAGACTCTTAAATACAGAGAACTGGTGGCTGCCACTGGGGAGGTGGGTGGGGGGGATGGATGAAACAGGTGAAGGGGATTAAAAGCACACTTATTGTGATGAGCATTGAGTAATGGATAGAATTGAATCACTATATTGCACACCTGAAACTAATAACACTGTTAATTATACTGGAATTTAAAAATAAAATAAATTTTTTATTTAGAAATTTTTTTAAAAAACTTTATTTATTTTGAGAGAGAGAGCAAGGGAGGGGCAGAGAGAGAGGGAGAGAATCCGAGACAGGCTCTGCTCTGTCAGCACAGAGCCCGATGTGAGACTCAACCCGTGAACTGGGAGATCATGACCTGAGCAGAGATCAAGAGTTGGACGCTTAACCGACTGAGCCACCTGGGCGCCCCAAAACAAAGATTTTTTTAAAGTGGAACCAGAAGTCAGGGCAGCTCAGCCATAGTATGTCAGGCAGTAAATGCTGAATTCCAAGCGACAGGAGTTGGAATGGGGCTGCATATATTCACTTGAGCAGCCGATTTACAGTCACGCAAAGGGCAGGGTGAGACAGAGAGGACTGAGATGGGTTTATCTTCTGTAACTAGAATTCACAAGTCAAAGGACTCCAGGCCACTCAAACCCTACCTTGACATCGTTTGTTCACTGATCCACAGGCCCAAGGAGGATTCCCTGCATGCGGATTTGGAGAGGGATTCCCCCACCCAGAGATTCCTGGAACTAAAGGGGGAGATTGGCTACCTTTCCTAGAAGTGGCAATCACAACGTACCCGTCTGCCTTGGCCAAGAGGGACCACGTTGGTCTGCTTGTCCAGTCTCCCCTCTTCTTGCTTCATATCAGGGCCTGGGCAGACTGGCCATGCCCAGGGGGAAGATGGCCCCTCACCATCTCCCCTCCCCGTTTTCCTGGGCCATGCATGGCCTCCATGGCCCACACTGTCCCACCCTCCAGTCATTTGTACAAGCTGTCATCCAAGGGGGTATGTAAAGATGAAAATGTGCAGGACCATAGTCCTGAACTGTTACCTTTGCTCCCCCAGGCCTGCCACCTTCCAGCATTTCCTATTATCCTTGGCTCAGCACAGCCAGACCAGTCTTGTTCTTTGCCTTAAGGACCTATCAGGAGAAAACACAGAGAAAGGAGCTGCTTCGGGCATGTGAGTTGTAAAGGCCTGGCCCCGGAGAGAAAACAGGATAACTCCAGGCGGGCCTTGTCTGAGTGCCTGATGGGCCTGGAGTTTTCCTGAGCTAGGGTAAAGCGAAGGTGCTCGAACACCTGCGCACACCCCAGCATTAGTGGAGAGCACAGGACCTGGAAGAAGCCCCAGATGGGGGCTAGAGTAAAGGTACACGTGTCTCTATTCAAAACCACCAAAATGTGGAAACAGCGCAAGTGTTCGAATGGATAAACAGAATGCAATACAATGATATCCACACGATGGAATATTATTCGGCCACAGAAAGGGATGAAATCCCGGCACAGGCAACCGCATCTTCGAAACGTTAGGCTGAGTGAAAGACGCCAAAGACCAAGTATCCCATGATTCCATCTAGATGAAATATGCAGAGGAGGCAAATCCACAGGGCCAGAAAGAGTAGTGGTTTCCTGGGAGGAGGGAAGGGGCCAGGGAGTGACTGCCCATGGGTATCGGTTTCCTTCTGCCGTGGTAAGGATGTTCTGGTTGCATAACATTGTAATGGTACTGAACGTTACTAAATTGTACCCTTTAAGATGATTAAAATAGTGACTTTTGTGTTATGCGTCTCTTACCACATACACATGCAGACACACTCAAACCCGTGTGCCTTTCCTGTCTGTGGCTACAAGGAACTCTCGCACCCCCTCATCCCCTCCCCCCAACACACGGGTTCCACAGATAATCTCCTGTACCTTCTCTGTTGGCCAACTCTTTCTGCCACCTGCCCTGCACCCTCACGCCCCATGTGCCATGCCCACAGTGGGCCAGGCCCAGAGGCCTCTCACCAGAACTGGGGCTACAGGGTGGTCAGCTGTGGGGGCTGACAATCGTCATGATTTTCTCACCTAAATCCTTCGCTTCTGCCTCCTCACCCCAACCCTCTACGCAGACACGTAAGGGGAGCTCCGGACAGTCTCCTGGAGACCCCTTCCGGGGCCCTGAGGCCCAGCGGTCAAAGACAATGCCTTGTTGAAAACATTAGCTATTCCCATGGCTTCAAGGCCCCAGTCAGCCTCTAAGGGGGCCTCCCGACCTCCAAATGGGGGCTCTTCGGACCCCATCGGATCCTGGGCCTGGCTCAGGGCGGTGCCACGGTGACAGGCCCTCCGAGGTCCTGAGCCTTCGTGTCCAGCTGGTGTGCCCAAAGCGGCTCATGGTCCCGCCGGGTCATAAGCACCCCGGGATCACCTACTAACCCCCCTCCCTGTTCCCAGACACCGGATTTCATGCCTTTGCAGCCTGACGAGTGGCAAACCCCGTGCTTGGGAGGACACCCCACCTCTCAGACCTCAGCAGACGGCCGACCTCCGCAGGGGTCCCGACCCTTTGCCCCCGGGGGCTCCTGGGTAAGGAAAACTCTTCTGTGCACCTGAAGGACCCCCCCCTCCCCTGAACTTCAGTGGGGAAGCCGGCCCGCTTCTGAGGCTCCTGACCCATCTTAGCGGGGTCCGCGCGAGCCCCTGCCGGCTTTACCTGGGTTCGGCCAGCGTCGACGGTCCGCGTGGAGAACTACCGCGCAGAGCACTGGAAGTCCCCAGGAGCGAGTCCAGCCGCGAGACGCCGCGGTTCGCCGACGAGCGAGCGCACGCGGCCCGTGCCTGGGCTGAGGATGTGGTGCCCTCTAGAGGCCGCGGAGCCGCACGGCCCAGGACCGGGTGGGCGCTAGAGGGCCCCTGCGCGCGCTAAAGGCTGGCAGGTGCGGGACCTAGGCGGGCAGAGAGGAGAGCGATTTGTTCAAGGTCACAGGGAGACACAGATCCGATCCTTCCAGAGTCGGCCCTTTGGTATTCAGCTGCCGCTTGTTAAAGAAAGAAAAAAAACCCTCGCACGCTCATACCAGCCCGGAGCTAATGAAGCTTAAGTGTCAGGGCACTTCATTTGCCAAGGACGCTCTTCGGGGCCCCAGAAATGTATTCACATGGGTGGGCGTGTGTGTTTGTACGATTTGCAGAAGTGAACCATTTGCGCTGTAATTGGTTAAGAGCGCTCTCTTCCCTCTCCGACTCTGTCACACTTCCCCTCTGGTCCTGGGGAGGCCAGGGGCCTTTGCGGGCTGGCTAAGGGGAAGTTGAGTTGAGGATACATTTAGTGTGCCTTTAATGAGAACTGTTTACATATGTAGTCATTACTGGCCATCCTGCGGTAGGAATGACTTCCGGGAATAATCCCACCGCCCACCTGGCATCATGACATGAAGCACTATAGCAGCTGGGGTGTGGGAGGAGGAGAAATGAGGTCTGAAATGTACAGAGCCGGAAGCTAGTCTGTAGGAAATTCTTCCAATCACCAAATACGTAAACTTGTGAGCAGATCAAAACAGATACTTTTTTCCCCCAAGAATATCATCAATAATGCAGTGAATATAACTGCAAACCCCCTATAAAATGAAATTATTTTTCAAGTATGCCCACATGTAACCAATAGAAACAATTCTGGCATGGAACAGTAAACTGTATCAGTTTTTTTTCTTCCAGATCATACCAAAAGCGAAAGCGATACATTTTGAATAGAGCTAATATATAGGCTCTTGGTTTAATAACCTACTCAGTGAAGTATATGAACACAATGGGAAAAATATTTAAATTTCTTGCTGATCTGACCAAAATACTGACTTTGACAAAGGTAACAAATCTCAGACCTCTACAAGACATTGAGGTCCAGTTGGCAGATGAGTATTGTCAACTCAAGAGTATTTAAGATTGCTCCCTGAACATGAATCTTTGATATGCGCTGAAAATGTACAGCTTTTATAAAAAAGAAACTCAATAGAGGTTTCCCCATATTTGACAGCAGTCCTCCAAATGCATACATTATGAATAACAAATTCTGAAGCTGAAAGTTTTCTAAACTATAAATAATGAAAACCAAGTTTCCATCAACTATGCCAGAAGAAAAACAGAATGAATTATCTTTCTATCCTCTTGCTAGAAAATGATATTACAAAATTGTTGTCATACAAAACGATGCTCAGTCTGCAACCAAAACTTGTAGGGGAGGAAAAAAGGCTTGTAGGGGTTTGTCAGGCAGTGAACGAAACTTTATGTCAGTTTTCTGAATTATGTGAGATTTGAGGTATTTCTCAGCCTTTAAAATGCCATGTGTTAGGCCCCTGGCTGTCTTGATCTCCGGGTTGTGAGTCTGAGCCCCACATTGGGTGTAGAGATTCCTTTTTTTTAATGTTTATTTATTTTTGAGAGAGAGAGGGATCTTGAGCAGGGGAAGAGGGCAGAGAATGAGAAAGAGAGAAAGAGAATCCCAAGCAGGCTCCATGCCACCAGCATGGAGCCCAACTCAGGGCTAGATCCCACCACCCGGGGATCATGACCTGAACGGAAATCAAGAGTCCGATGATCAACCAACTAAGCCACCCACATGCCCCTCTAGAGATTACTTTAAAAAAAAAAAAGTATGCTATGTATTGCATTTTCTTTCTGACTCTACATAACATTCTTCTCCTACCTAATTCTGTATCCATAATGTTCTGTTCTTTCTTCTCTTTAAGAGAGCCCCCAAATCATAAAAGCAAAAATACCACAAAACCTGAATCCACCCTCCCACTCATGTGCACACACACACAAGCACACTCATCTCATATACATGAGAACCAAGAAGAACCACAGGCTCGCTGAGTAAAAAGAGGCCTAAGACCCCTTTCCTAGACACATTTGTGTGCTTCAGAGTAGGAGTAGCTCTTTTTATCAGTAAAAAGGTGCTGGTCATCAGACTTCTACTCCAGAAAATACATAGAATCATAAAATGACCATAGATTTGTTAAAAGCTAGATCCAGTGAAAATTATTTTCACTAAGTAAGCTCATTTTACTAACAAAGCTAATTTTCCTGGGGCACCTGGCTGGCTCAGTTGATGGAGCATGTGACTCTTGATCTCGGGGTTGTGAGTTCGAACGCCATGTTGGATGTAGAGATTACTTAAACATAAAATCTTTTTTAAAGCTAATTTTCCTGGTGGTTTCCCCAATGCCTTCCATTCCTTTAGTGTCACCCCCAAAGGAATTGCAGAGGACAGCTTTGGGCCATTATTTCACCATTCCCCTTAGACATAAGGAGTGGTTTTTCTTCCTCGTTAGCCTGTTGGATATTTTAAGATTGTTATCATCTGTTATGCAAAAAAGAAAAAAAGAAAAAAGAATGAAAGAAAAACCAAACTTAGGTTTTGTCTTAATATTTCATGAGCCAAACTTCTTTTCTTTTGTTCTATTGACATTTGTAGAAAGAGGTTCTTTTAAGTCTGTTGCTCAGAGGTAAGCAGCCACAACCTGCAGACAGGTACCTCGTCCATTCGAATGTGCAATAATATCCTCCTCGGTAGGAGCTTCTAGTCCCATGATGGTTTTTTCCTGTCAGGCTGTACTAGAAGAAGAAACACAAGAGGCATAAGGGTATGCCAGATGGTGAAAAATAGGTTTACGGCACCAAAATAGTGGTTTTTTTTTTTTTTTTTTTATTAAAAACTAGGCTAGTATTGAATGCCAGAAGGTGTGAAACCCAGCTCTGAGTAAGAATCTCCACATTTAGCATTGATCTTGGCCCATCTGAACCTCCCACCAGGGGAAGCAGAGTGGGCCCACCAGCCTGCCTGGGGCCATTGTTGCCAGGCCACCCGCACAGCATCCTGGAAGCCCAAGGGAGAGCAGGTGGGCCTACTTCTTGGGAGGGCCAGCTTAGCTCCCCAATCCCCCCTCCTATGCCCATGCCCACTACCATCACACTGGAGGTTCTTGGCCAGATGCTCTGACTCACCCACGTCTCTTTCATATTGGATTCCGAAATCCACGAACCCAGAGGCTGGAAACTTGACCTCCAAGAAGTTTTAGGTTTCTGCAGCATCAATGAAGGTAACAGCCACCTCCAAAAGTGTTCCCAAAACCCTTACCGGGCAGTGTCCCTCAAACACTCCAACTTAAGGGAAACCAGCATCAGAGAGGGTCAGGCTCCTCACCTGGAAAGTCCTTATTTACCTCCATCACCATACTCTGAATCGGTTAGCTTTTGCTGCAAAACAGTCCACCACCAAGCTTAGTGCCTTATGACACTTGATTCTGTGGCCTGGCAAGCCACTGATGCATGTGGCTCACTCCCGCATGTACAATACCCACTGCCAGGGTGGCTGGGGACAGTCTGGTCTGCGATGGCCTTAGCTGGTCAGATCGTCTTTCTCCCACACGGAGAGCAAGCAGAAACAGCAAAGAGGCTCAAGGCTTCTTGAGAGGCCTGAACCAGGCATGACGTTTGGTACTCAGATTGGTCAGAGCAAGTCCCAAGAACAGACCAGATTCAAGGGCTACACCCTCTTGATGGGAGGAGCTGCTCTGCATTGAAAAGGGGTACAGGTACAGGGAGCATAATAATTGTGGCCGTATGCTTTCTTTAAAACCTTTGTATCATGGGGCACCTGGCTGACTCAGTTGGTAGAACATGCAACCCTTTTTGCTTCTTAAGTTCATTTATTTATTTTGAGAAGGGAAGGGAGGGGCAGAGAGAGAGAGAGAGAGAGAGAGAGAGAGAGAGAGGAGAGAATCCCAAGCAGGCTCTGTGCTATTAGCTTGGAGCCCAGCCAGGGGCTCAAACTCATGATCCATGAGATCATGACCTGAGCTGAAATGAAGCATTGGACGCTTAACCAACTGAGCCACCCAGGCACCCTGGGCATGAAACTCTTGATCTCAAGGTTGTGAGTTTGAGCCCCACACTGGGTGTAGAGCTTACGTAGAAAAAACTTTTTTTGTATTGTGGTAAAATATGCATAACATCAAAATTACTCTTCTATCCATTTTTAGGTATACATTCATTGCCATGAAATACACTCACATTGTTGTGCAGCCATCACTATCATCCATTTCCAGAACTTTTTAAAAATAGATTTTAAAACATGCTACCTTTCATTCATTTAGCACTTTTACAGTTAGTACAGGACCATTTCTTTTCACTGCCTCAAAAAATCCTCTGTGATCTGCCTATTCCTCCCTCCCTCTAACCCAACCCCGACAACCACTGATCTTTTTACGGTCTCCATAATTTTGCCTTTGCCAGAACATCAGATGGTTGGAACCATATAGTAGGTAGCCCTTTCCGATTGGCTCCTTTCACTTAGTGGCAAGCATTCATATTTCCTCCATGTCTTTTCATGGCTTGACAGCTCATTTCTTTTTAGTGCTGAATCATAGTTTACTGTGTGGATGTACCACTGTTTCTCCACTCACCTACTGAAAACATCTTGGTGGCTTCCAAGTCTTGGCAATTATGAATAAGCTGCTATAAACATCTGTGTTCAGGTTTTTGTGTAGACATAAGTTTTCAACTCCTTTGTGTAAATACCAAGGAACATGTTTGCTGGATTATATGATAAGCCTATGTTTAGTGGGAGTTAAGCTGTTGTTGTTTTTCTTGACTTTCTTTTTTAAGTAAGCTCCATGCCCAATATGGGGCTTGAACTCACAACCCTGAGATTAAGAGTTGCATGCTCTACTGAGCCAGCTGGGTGCCCCTCATGTTTTTTTAAGGTAATCTCTACACTTGGGGTGCCCAGGTGGCTCAGTTGGTTGAGCATCAGACTCTTGGTTTCGGCTCAGGTCATGATCCCAGGGTGGTGGGATTGAGCCCCACATTGGGCTCTGTGCTGAGTGTGGAGCCTGCTTGGTATTATCTCTCTCTCTCTCTGTCCCTCTCCCCCACTTGCACACTCTCTCCCTCTCAAGAATAGAATAGAATAGAATAGAATAGAATAGAATAGAATAGAATAGGATAGGATAGGATAGGATAGGATAGAATAGAAAGAATAGAATAGAAAAAATAGAAGTAATCTCTACATCCGACGTGGGGCTTGAACTCACAACCATAAGATGGAGAATCACATGCTCTACTGATTGAGCCAGCCAGGCACCTTGTTTTTAAGAAACTATCAAACTACTTTCAAAAGTGGCTGTACCATTTTGCATTCCCACCAGCAATGAATGAGAGCTCCTGTCCCTCCACGTTCTCAGCAGCATTAGGTGTTGTGAACTCCAGAATTTTTCATCATCTCAAACTGAAACTCTGTACAATGACTGCCCCTTCCCCCTTCCTCAGCCCCTGGTACCTCTATCCTACTTTCTGTTTCTATGAGTTAAACTATTCTAGATACCTCATAGAAGTGGAATTGTGGCCTTTTTTTTTTAATTGTGGCCATTTTTTTAAAACAATCTGTCACCTACTCTTAACAGGTAGGTTTATGGGTCTCTAAATTCTTTTGTTTTTTTAAAGACTATTTATTTATTTTGAGAGAGAGTGTGTGTATGTGCACAAAGGAGAGAGGCAGAGAGAGAATCCAAGCAGGCCTCATACCCTCAATGCAGAGCCTGACATGGAGCTTGAACCCATGAATCGTGAGATCATAACCCGAGCTGAAACCAGGATTTAGTCCCTCAACCAACTGAGTCACCCAGGCACCCTCCAAATTCATCATCATCTACTTCTGTCCCACATTCTGGGTACAGCCATCCTTCCCAGTCATATGTACATGGAATCTCCAAGATGCCTGGTCTCCAAGGGTGTGGAAGTGGAAGATCTTATTCTGCCTGAAGCTCAGGGTTCAACTTGGACTTGGGAGTGGTGGTCAGTGCCACAAGCAACTTAGCACAGACCCGCTCAGGCCCCCTCTCTCTGTCCTTTTTGTGTTAGTTCCCTCACATGCCGGGGAGCAGATGTAATGCTTCTGACATGCCCCGTGGGTGGTGGGGGGATCAAGAGCCCCTCTAGCTACCAAGACCAACTGCTCTCTTCATACCCATGTGCCTTCTCTCTGAGCTAAGCTATCAGGAAGTCATGTGGCTGGCCTCTGCCATTTGGCACCCTGGGCACAAAGGTGTGGAGACCCTGAGGAGGGAATTAGTGAGGTGACGCATCCTTTTCATCGACCTTCAAACCCCCTACAAAACAATGTGCTCCCCACAGCCTAGGACAGGAGAGGTGGAAGAGAAAAGGATGTGGAAAAGGCAGAGAGAGGATAAGCAGAATGAGAGGTGTGTGGGAAAGAATGAGTGTTGCTCAAAGAAAGGTGTGGCCTTTGTCTTTAGCTCCTGGGGGGTGATGTCTACATCACCCATGGAATGTCTTGCCAGATAAGAGTGTCTTTGTTGGGTGCTTAGGTGGCTCATTTGGTTAAGCATGTTGGCAGTGCAGAGCCTGCTTGAGATTTTCTCTCTCTCTCTCTCTCTTTCTCTCTCTCTTTGCCCCTCCCCTGCTCACACTCTCTCTGTCTCTCAAAATAAATAAATAAACTTAGGTGGCTCAGTCAGTTAAGTGTCCGACTTTGGTTCAGGTCATGATCTCACACTTTGTGAGTTCGAGCCCCATGTCAAGATCTGTGCTGACAGCTCTGAGCCTGGAGCCTGCTTCGGATTCTGTGTCTTCCTCTCTCTCTGTTCTGCCTCCACTTGTGCTCTGTCTCTCTCTCTCTCAAAAAAAAAAAATTGTTTTTTAATTTTAAATAAATACACTTAACAACAACAACAAACCAAGATGGAGAATGCTATCCTGTTAACAGTAAATGCAAGGATAATGGTCATAGTGCCTTCAGTCAGATGGGGCACAAGGATGCTTCTGGAAGCCACCGAAAGAGAATCACAAGTTCAGTTCAAACTTGTATTGGTTAGTGATGATGGTGCTGGAAAAATGGCATTCATGAAATGTCATTTGACTGCTGAGTTGAAGAAATATGTGACTATACTGGAAGTTGAGGACCATTCCTTTGTGTTACACACCAGCAGAGGACCTCTTAAGTTCAATGTACAGGATAGAACTGGTCAGAAGAAATTGGGTGGACTATTATGGGTCCAAGAAATTGGATGGCTGTTATATGCAAACCGAATGTGCCATTATGATGTCTGATGTAACACTGAATGCTACTTCCACGGATGTGCCTAACTGGCATAGGGATCTGGTACAAGTATGTGAAAACATCCCTATCACGTTGTGCGGCAACAAAGTTGAGTATTTAAAAAAAATCATTTTAATGTTTTATTTACTTCTGAGAGAGAGAGACAGCGTGAGCAGGGGAGAGTTAGAGAGGGAGACACAGAATCTGAAACAGGCTCCCGGCTCTGAGCTAGCTGTCAGCACAGAGCCCGACGCAGGGCTCGAACCCATGAACCGCGAGATCATGACCTAAGCCGAAGTCAGACACTTAAATGACTGAGCCACCCAGGCGCCCCAAACAAAGTGAGTATTAAGGACAGGAAAGTTAAGGCAGAAGCTATCACCTTCCACTGAAAGAAGAATTTTCAGGGGCGCCTGGGTAGCTCAGTCGATTGAGCATCAGACTTCAGCTCAGGTCATGATCTCACAGTTTGTGAATTCGAGCCCTGCGTCGGGCTCTGTGCTGACAGCTCAGAGCCGGAAGCCTGCTTCGGATTCTCTCTCTTTGCCCCTTCCTCGCTCATGCACTGTCTCTCTCTCTCTCGTTCGCTCTCTCAAAAGTAAATAAACATTAAAAAAAAGAAAGAAAGAAGAATTTCAGTCTTATGACATTTCTGCTAAAAGTTAACTACAAACTTTGGAAAGGTCTTCCCTTTGGCTTGTTTGAAAACTAACTGGAGACCCTAACTTGGAGTTTGTCGCCATGCCAGCTCTTACCCCACCAGGGATTGTCAGGGATGCAGTTTTGGGAGTGCAATACGAGGCTGGTGGAGCGGGGCCCCCACAGCATGCCCAGAAACACCATCTCCACAGGTACCTCTCTCCTTTCGTGGCTCGTGCACAGTTTCATGGTGTCCACGCCAACTGCAGGTCAGCTGCTCTCTAATTCATGCACCTGCTGCAAATTAGACCATTTACATTTTAAGCGCCTAATAGGAAAATATACATTTGCTTTCAAATCCATTTGCATTACAATAAGAACTTTCAACATTTCATCTACCCACTAAAGGAAGAGCTGCCAGAGTCTTTAAATATAATTTCAACTGTTGCACAAGTTTAAGTGGATGATAAAAAAAAAAAAATGTCAGTTGCTTACCCGTGCTAACAAAATTTCTCCTTGATGGTGACTATCAAGCATTTGAAGTATTCATCATTAAAGAGTCCAGATGGGGAATTACATGTGGCTGTTGTGAGTATTAATCCTCATGTAAAAAGTCACGTGGAAGGAGCACCTGAATGGCTCAGTTGGTTGAGCCAATTCTTGATTTCGGCTCAGGTCACGATCTCAGGGTTCATGGGATCAAGCCCCACATGCGGCTCTGTGCTGACAGCGTGGACCCTGCTTGGGATTCTCTCTCTCTCCCTCCCTCTCTGCCCTTCCCCTGTTCACTTGCTCTCTCTCACTCTCAAAATAAATACATACGCTTAAAAAAAAAGTCACATTGATGAAAACAAACCGTAGTAGATTGGTTAAAGGCCGCCAATCCTTCCCATGCTAGTTTGCACTATGCAATGTGTTCCCCCCACATCTTCTTCCCATCCAGGGTGGGTCTTTTTCTCCACCTCCCTACCCCAGAGTCTGGGCTTGCCCTGTGACCTGCTTTGGCCAAGAGAAAAGGGTGGAAGTGACTTGGGGCTCCCACAGTTAAGTCAGGAAGCTTGAGGGTTCTGCCTTAATTCTCTTGGAAGGTTCTGGTTGTTATATAACAATCCATCTAGCCTACTAGGACAGGAGAAGCCATGGAGGAGAGGAGGCCTGAAGTGTCCTAGTCCACAGCCAGACATGGAAGTGAAGCCATCTTGGACCTTCTAGCCCAGCTGAGCCTCCCTCTTTGTTTTTTAATTTTTAAACCATTTATTTTTGAGAGACAGAGTGTGAGCAGGGGAGAGGCAGAGAGACAGTGACACACAGAATCTGAAGCAGGATCCAGGCTCTGACCTGTCAGCACAGAGCCCGATGCGGGGCTCGAACTCACAAGCTATGAGATCATGACCTGAGCTGAAGTCGGTGCCCAACCCCAATCGACTAAGCCACTTAGGCATCCCACTGAGCTTCTCTCTTGAATGACTCCAGTCAAAACCCACAGAGGAAGTGCCCAGCCAACCAGCACAATCATGACAAAGCATAGACTATTGCTATTTTAGGCCAGTACACTTTGGGGTGCCTTGTTACCTGGCAAAGGCTAACTAAAACACAAGGTCAATTTATCATTAAAAAGAAATGAAAGGGGGAACCTGGGTGGCTCAGTTGGTTAAGTGTCCCACTCCACTCAGACCATGATCTCCCAGTTGGTGAGTTCAACCTCGGCGCTGACAGCTCAGTGCCTGGAGCCTGCTTCAGATTCTGTGTTTCTGTCTCTCTCTGCCCCGCCCCTGCTGGTGCTGTCTCACTCTCAAAAATAAATAAACATTTTAAAAAATGTTTTTTAATGAATCATGGGGCACCTGGGTGGCTCAGTTGAAGCATCACACTCTGGATTTCGGCTCAGGTCATGATCTTACTGTTCATGGGATCGAGTCCCAAGTTCTGCTCTGCGCTGACAGCATGGAGCCTGCTTGGGATTCTCTCTTTCCCCTTCCCCGCTTGAGCTCTCCCTCTCAAAATAAATAAGCATTAAAAAAAGGAGGAAGAGGAGGAGGAGAAAGATAAGAACAGGAGGGAGAAATGAAACAAAATTGGCCCTATCTTGATAATTGTTGAAGCTGGGGATTATCTACTCTTCTATTTTTGTTATGTGTGAACTCTTCCATAGTATAAAGGAGAAAATAAAGAGAGGGTTGTAAAGATTTCATCAGGAAAGTGTATATATATACTGGGTATTTCACCTTTTGTAATCGTTTATATTTCATTTTCTTTACATGATTGCATAATACACAGAATGACATAATTTTTTTTCCCACCAAGCCCCATTTGGACTCTCCAAAAACTCACCAGTTCACCCCTGAAAGTCACAGGGACATTATATAAATTTTCTGGGCGTCTCATGAGGTGAACAAGGCTGCGGAGCCCGGCCGGACCCCACATCCATAAACCCTGCCAAAGGCAGCCGGCGCCCCCACCAGGCAGAGCTCCAACGCGGCAGGAGCCCCTTGCCCTCCACCCCTCCACCCCTCCACCCCCTCCACCCCGGCCTGGAGGAGACGATGAAGAAGTCCAGCCTCCCGGGAAGCCAGCTTGGCCCTCCTTCCTTCCCCGCTGCCCGCTCTGTGACTCCGGTAGTGACTGTGCCCAAGGCCCGCCCGCCCGAAGGCGAGCGCCCGGCCTCCGGGTGGGAGTGAGAGTGCTGGGAGGGGCCGGAAAAGGCGGGTCAGCCTGAGTTACGAACCGCTCTGAACCATCCGGGGAGGGGCCAGAAGCTTCTCTTTGATCGAGTAGTCCTTTGATCTCCTCCATCCTTGCGAGGGGACGGGTGGCGGGCGTACCGCCCTAGGTTCCCAGTCGCTCTGGGGCGCCCCGGCTTTGGGGAGCGGGGAACCTCTGCCCCTCCGAGTCACACTCTCTGGGAGCCCCGGTACCTCTGAGCTCTGATCCTCGACGGCTGTACACTCGCGCGCAGCCCCGAAGTGAAGGGGTGAAGGGGCGCCGCCCCGAGGGCCTGAGCCGGGACCTGCGCAGTTCCCAGCCGGCACAAGGCGGCCGGGAAGGTGGGGGGCGCGGCCTGGGCTCAGCGGTGAACGGCCCCTGAGGCAGTCTGGAACCCGACTTTCCATCGCCTTAAGGATCCCATCCCTCTACCTAACGACGTTTGGAATAACTGATGCGAGCTCTTCGGCTTCGAAGCCACCCTCCCAGGAAGCCCTCTTTCCTTGCGAGGGCGCCCAGACCCCGCGGCGCTAGCTGGGAGGGAGGTGGGAGTATGGGGGTGAAAGCCGGGGGGGGGGGGGAGGGAGAGAAATGAATTGCATTGGCCAGTCGCAGCATCCGCAGCGGATGTTGCTGACACCCTCTGTGCGTCCCCTCCCCGGGGGGCCAAGCACTCCGCTTCCCCACGCCAGGCTGCTGACAAATGAGCACACAGCACGCGGACTAGAGCATAAACAAGACTATTTTATTACTTTTTATTTATTTATTAATATATTTATTGCACACTAATAAACTCCTGCACCGTGAAAAAAAGAAAAAGCAAACAAGCAAGCAAGCAGAATCCAAACATCCTCTCGGTTGCCATTTGGTTACGTAAGAAGGAGGAATTAAGGCAAGTTGTTGGTAAAGAATTCCTCCAATGCCACGATCCACATCAGAGCCCCTGCAAGGCCTTAAATCAAAAGGGAAAGAAAGCGGGCACCAGCAGAAAGCACAGAAAGTGGGGCAGAGTTCTGCCAGCAGCTCACATAACGTTCCTGATCCTAAGGGGACCACTGTCACATGCCACAGAATTAGGCCCAGCTGAAAGCCACCAGCCCTACACACCACCTCCTAGTACTAACCTCTGCCTCCCCATTCACTTTCTTTCTGAGAAGGGATGGGCTCCCAGGCAGCTTTCATTGTACCCGGCACCCACCTCCACCCATCATAGCCAGAGGTGCTGGGACAGGGAGTGGATACCTGTCCCGAGGTACTGGGCCACAGGAGTCCCCTCACCCAGGAAAGGAGGACTGGTGTGGAGAAAGAGAAAATAGTGTTTATGAAGAGCCAGAGGCCATTTGGTGTAAACAGGGGAGCCCTGGCTGGCCGTAGGCCTGGGGAGACAAGGGAGCAGTCTGAAAGAAGAAAAGGCCAAGGGAAGGAGGGAGAGAAGGGGAGAGAGAAAGGGAGAGACAGAATAAAGAGCTGCTGGGGGCAGGATAATGCTCCCTACTGTCTTCTAGGCCTTTTTTTTTTTAAGTTTTTAAAAATATTTTATTTATTTCTGAGAGAGAAAAAGACAGTATGAGCAGGGGAGAGTCAAAGAGAGAGGGAGGGAAACAGAATCTAAAACAGGCTCCAGGCTCTGAGCTAGCTGTCAGCACAGAGCCCAACATGGGGCTTGAACCCATTAACTGTGAGATTACAACCTGAGCCAAAGTCAGACGCTTAACTGACTGAGCCACCCAGGCACTCCTCTTCTAGGCCTTTCTGAGGCCCTCTGCAGCATCCCCTCCCCCCATATTCGGTAACAATAATCCCCGTCTTCTGGTTCCCCAGGCATCTGTGACCTATAACCTGAAGTTCAATGAACTGGAAACTTCTGTTGCTGGTACTCACTGGGGTTTTAAATAACATACCTTCAAATCAAAGCTGCTTTTCTCATTTTACTTTTAAAATTTTTTGTTTATTTTTTTAAAAAAATTTTCTTATTTTTGAGAGAGAGACAGAGAGAGAGAGAGCTTGTGCACAGGGGAGGGGCAGAGAGAGAGGGGGACAGAGGATCCAAAGTGGGCTCCACGCTGACAGCACAGAGCCTGACACTGAGCTGGAACCCTCAAACCATGAGATCATGACCTGAGCTGAAGTCGGACGTTCAACCAACTGAGCCACCCAGGCGCCCCTAGATTATATATTTTTTTTTTTTTAAATTTTTTTTTTTTTAATGTTTTTATTTATTTCTAGGAGAGAGAGAGAGACAGCGTGAGCAGGGGAGGGTCAGAGAGAGAGGGAGTCACAGACTGAAACAGGCTCCAGGCTCTGAGCTGGCAGTCAGCACAGAGCCCGACGCGGGGCTCGAACCCACGAACCGCGAGATCATGACCTAAGCGAAAGTCGGACACTTAACCGACTAAGCCACCCAGGCGCCCCTAGATTATATTTTTTAAAGCAGTTTTAGGTTCACAGCAAAACGGGGAGGAAGGTACAGAGAGGTCCCATATACTCTCTGTCCCCTCCACATGCATACCCACCCCCATTATCAACATCCTACACTGGAGTGGACATTTGTTAAACCAATGATCCTACACTGATGTGTCATTATCACCCACAGTTTGTAGTTTACCTTAAGGTTTATTCTTGGTGATGTACATTCTATGGGCTTGGACAAATGTATAATTGTTACTGATCCATCTATCACAGCCGCTAACTCAGGAAATGAACGGTTTGAGTCCTGGCACTGCCCCGGCCACCTGCTCCATCCAAGGTGGGGTGGGGCGCCAGGGAGGTTGGGGTCTGGACAAGTGGAAAGCATAGCTCCTGGTTAGGTTTGCCAACGCTGTTGCCGAACAAACTCCGATAAAATTGTTGCAAGAAAAGCCAGTAACTCAAGAGATGAGGGTTTGGAAGAGAGAAAGGGAGAAATTTATTTTGGGTGCTGGCAACTGGGGCTGGTGCCAGGCTCAAGTGACCTCTCTGCCTGCAAGATGGACACCTAGAATTTTAGACAGAGATTTGGGGGTTATGTGCAAGAGAGCTGGCAGGGAGTGCATGATCACAGGTGGGGGTTGGTATGTGTTCGGCCCATCATTATGGGCAAGGAAGAGGACATGTTGGGTGTGGCCTTCTAGGCATTCTGTTGGTATCAGAGCTTTTCTGGTCTGGTGGTTGGAATGTTCCAGTCATTGCAAAACATCTTCGTCAGTGCCTCAAGAAAGTGAGATAAGAAATTAGCATAATGGGCTTTAGTTAGAGCATGGGTTAAACGGGCTTGTCTATTTCTGGTTTTAATTGTTGGCGTCTATAGTTGAGCAAGAGGGCTGCCAACATAATGACATGTATCCACCATTATAAGTAGCATACAGACTACTTTCATTGCCCTGAAAATCCTCTGCGCTCTGCCTGTTCTTCCTTCCCCCTGAGTTCTGGCAACCACTGATCCTTTTCTGTCTCCATAGTTTGGTCTTTTCCAGAATGTCAGATTAATTGGAATCATGCACTATGTAGCCTTTTTTGGATTGGCTTCTATCACGTAGTAATTCAAGTTACTTTTATGGTAGAAGTTTCCTGTTTACATTTTCCCATTCCTTCTCTCCTTTGGCGGACACACTGTCTAATACCTTCCAATTGGGGAAATACATCGGAATACCAATACGTTGGAAATAAAGGTTTTTTTCCTTTGGGAGAAGAGAAAATGACACTTACTGAACACTGGAAACTTAGAAATTCTAGCATTTCTAATTTCAGCCACAATCCAACCTGTGTCTAGTATATGTGCAGCAGAAGCAAGGACCACAGTCTAACCTGCCTAAAGCGTTCTCGGACTTCGTTTTCCAGAGCAGGGAAGTTAAAAACCCAAGGACATGTGTTCTGAATGGTGGCTGCTTTACTCAAGGACGGGCGTGCCCTGAGCCCAACATCCATGGTACCATCCTAAGGGCTGCCTCTCCTCACTCTGGGCAGCATGGTCCCATCTGCAGTAAGTAGAGGCCGGTGATGCTCTGCATCGAGACAAAACCATGGGGACCTCCTTTCCCCGGAGGTCAAGAGCATCGTGCTACTGTCACACTCAATCCCCACTCTGCTTTAATAACAACAGCAATAGCAGTTGACATTTACTGACTGCTAATTATATGCCAGGCCCCTTGCTAAGCACTTTTTTTTTTTTATTCAATCCCCCCAATCCAATGAGGTAGGTAATAGTAGCATCCCCTATTTTGTTTGTTTTTGAAGTTTATTTATTTATTTTTTTTTTTAATTTTTTTTTTAATGTTTTTTTTTATTTATTTCTAGGAGAGAGAGAGAGAGAGACAGCGTGAGCAGGGGAGGGTCAGAGAGAGAGGGAGTCACAGACTGAAATAGGCTCCAGGCTCTGAGCTGGCAGTCAGCACATAGCCCGACGCGGGGCTCGAACCCACGAACCGCGAGATCATGACCTAAGCGAAAGTCGGACGCTTAACCGACTAAGCCACCCAGGTGCCCCGAAGTTTATTTATTTTTTTAGTAATCTCTACACCCAACGTGGGGCTTGAACTCATGATCCCAGGATCAAGACTTGTGTGCTCTTCTGACTGAGCCAGCAAGGAGCCTATATCCCCCTTTTTATAACTGAAGAGGTGGAGTCACAGAAGAGTTGTCACATGCTCAAGGTTACACAGCTCAGAAGTGGCCTAACCAGGATTTGAGTCCAGATAGTCTAGTTCCAGGGTGCAGCTGTGAACCACTCTGTTGTGACGGGGAAGATACTGGTTATATCTATTGCTGTGTAACAAATGACTTCAAAACTTAGTAACTTGAAACGATGGACAATTATTATCACACACAGTTTCTGAGGGTCAGGGATCTGGGTGCTCTGGCTCAGAAGATCTTGTGGGAAAGGATCTCCCAAGACTTGACTGAACCCAGGAGATCTGCTTCTAAGCACATTCATGTGGCTGTTGGCTGGAGGCCTCACTTCCTTGACACATTGGTTTCTCCATAAGGCTGCTCTGGACAAGGCTTCCCCCGGTGCAGGTAATAAGGGGGGAGAAAGGGACAGATATTGAGAGATGAGCCACTCTACCTTTTATGACCTAGCCTTCCAACCACACACCATCACCTCTGCCTTGTTCTATTTATTAAGCCAACCCACACTCAACAAGAGAGGTTTACACAACGGCGTCAATATGAGGAAGCAGAGATCACCGGTGGCCATCTTGGAGGCTGGCTACCACAGGTAGGAAGCAAAGCTAAGCCGAAAAGGACCTTGCCCTCAGAAAATCCTAAAACTTGCTTCAGAGATGATAGCAAAAAGCTACCGAGCCCTGTGCAAATGTTTGTCACCACTCAACAAGCCCTTCCCCTGTGTTTGATGCATTTCACCAGGCACTATGGAGAGAGGTAGACACATCTAGAACATGAGCTCTGTGAGGACAGGCTCTGCATCATAGATGACATATGGTTGTCAGCCTTCCATGAATATTTTTAATTGGCTGACACTAAAGAAGTAAAAGATCCACTCACTGCTTTTAGAAAGTTAACAACCGAGGTTTAAAACAATCTTAATTACATTTTATTTGCATACCTTCTGTGGTAAAATATACATAACCTAAAATTTCCACTTTAATGCATTTTTCAAATGTCCCATTTAGTGCCATTTAAGTACATTCACATTGTTCTGAAACCACCACCATCATCCATCTCCAGAACTTTTGAATCATCCTAAATTGAAAATCTGTATCCATTAAACAATAACTCCCTGGGGCGCCTGGCTGGCTCCGTCAGAGAAGCATGTGGCTTTTGATCTCAGGATTTTGAGTTCATGACCCACATTGGGTGTAGAGATTACTTGAAAATGAAATCTTTGGGTGGTTGAATCGGTTAAGCATCCGACTCTTGATTTCAGCTCAGGTCATGACCTCATGGTTTGTGGGATCAACCCCGAAGCCCTGTCTTGGGCTCTGCACTGACAGCACAGAGCCTGCTTGGGATTCTCTCTCCCTCTCTCTCCGCTCCTTTCCTGCTCGTGCTTTCTCTCTCTCTCTCAGAATAAAAATGTAAAATAAAATAAAAACTTTAGGGGGCTTGGATGGCTCAGTTGGTTAAGCATCTGACTCTTGATTTCAGCTCAGGTCATGATCTCAGGGTTCATGTGATCGAGCCCCAAATTGGGGGGCCTCACTGACTGTGAAAAGCCTGCTTGGGATTCTTTCTCTCTCCCCCAATCTCTGTCTGGTCCTCCCCGACTCGTGCTGTCTCTAACTCTCTCAAAATAAATTTTAAAAAAATTAAATAAAAACTAAATTTAAATTTAAAAAATAAATAAAACAAAAAAGAAAATCTTTAAAAACAAAAAAATAAAAAATAAACAATAAGCCCCCATTTCCCTCTGCCCCACCTCGCCTCTGCCAATCACCTTTCTACTTTCTGTCTATGAGTTTGTAAACTTCCGGTACCTGATACAACTGGAATCATACCATATTTGTCCTTTTGCATCTGGCTTATTTTACTTAGCCTAATGTCTTCAAAGTTCATTCATGTAAAATGTGTCACAATTTCCTTCCTTTTTAAGGCTAACTGCTATTCCATTGGATGTGCAGACCACATTTTGTTTATCCATTCGTCCATCACTGGATGTCTGGGTTGTTTCCACCTTTGGGCTATTGTGAACGACACTGCTATGAACGTGGGTGTGCAAATCTATTTGGGCCCCAGCTTTCAATTATTTTGGGTATATCTCCTAAAGTGGAATTATTGGATCATATGGTAATTCTATGTTTAATTTTTTTTTAATGTTTATTTTATTGTAGACAGAGAGAGAAAGAGAATGAGTGGGAGAGAGGCAGAGAGAAGGGGGACAGAGGATCTGAAGCGGGCTCTGTGCTGACATCGTAGAGACCCATGTGGGGCTCAAACTCACAAACTGCGAGATCATGACCTGAGCCGAAGTCAGATGCTTAACAGACCGAGTCACGCAGGTCCCCCATGCCTTTTCTTTATGGTAAGTAGTACAGGGTGTTCCAACTCGTGTTTCAGTTTGGAAGTGGCACCCCACTGGCTTCCTAAAAAATTCCTCCAGGTGATGGAAATTTCTGTATGGGAATAGTGAATCAAGTTTTGAAGTAGCAGACAGAAAGGCAAATGAAAGGAAGAGAATGGCCATTCGAGGCAGAATAAGGGCAGAGACACCATGATACAAACAAGCAGATTACAAATGATTTACCAAGTTGATGTATGAAAAAAGAACAAGGGAGGTCATAGGTACGAGGCTGGAGAGATAGAGGGAAAGAAGCAGGCAAGGAGGGGAAAGAGAAGGGCAGAACAAGACTTGGTGAGCTTTCATATATGTATGCTTTGTGACCCAGCAAGTCTCTTCATGTGTCAGGGGTCCCCAAGACTGTCACCAGCTAGACCCCAAGACCTGACCTTTACTGCCCACCTGCTTGTACTCACTGACCTTTGTCTCACATTTTCTCTTAAGCGCTTCTTCCGAGCTTATGCCTTAACTCAGGCAAATGGAAAGCAAGACCACCCCTCAAACACTAGCGACTGCCTTGACAAGACCTCTAGCTGGTCCAGACCACCCTGACAAGTTTGAACATAACCCTGAGCGAATGGACCAGGGAGCGACCTCTAGAATGATTGACAATTACCTTTACCTCATTATAATATTAAAATGTCTGCTCAAAGAGGAGCACAAGCCTCATTTACATAACACACAATGTATGGATAGGCTTGTTTCCTTAAGGCGCATGCAAGACCTTATGCCCACCTCTCCATACTATGACAAGGACCCCCTTTTTAAATATTCATCCTAACCATAATAAAAAGAACCCATCCGCCCTTGCTCAGAGAGTCATGGCTTTGGAAGTTATTCCCCGCGATCTCTTTATCTGCCGCAAATAAATTTTCTTTGTGTAGAGTCTATCTGCGACTCACCAAGGAGTGAACTCACATTAGCTCAGTTACCAGACCACCCCTGGATTCGATGGTTCAACGGGAGGGCTCTCAGGACTCAGATATAGTTGCCTTCATGGCTAAGATTTATCACAGTGAAAGGACCCAGAGCACAATCAGCATAGGGAAAAGTGCACAAAGCCAAGTCCAAGGGAGACCAGACATAAGCTTCCAAGACTCCCTTTCCTGTGGGGTCACACAGTTATGTGCTTAACTCCCCCAGTGATGCGCTGTGCTGACATGTGGGACATGGTGTCTACCGGGAAAGTCTGTTAGAGACTGAGCGCCCAGGGATTTTACCAGGGGCTGCTCATGTAGACATACTTTGCCTGGGTACGTACCCAGATTCCAGCCACCAAGAAAGAAAGCAGGAGTTCAGCACAAACCACACTGTTTGCATAAATAGTCTAGGCACAGTAAACCACTCTTATCAGGTAGGGAACAGTGAGAATCCTCCACAAATCCTGATTCCCAGGCACCAGCCAAGGGCCAACCTGGACTGCAGGCCTTTCTAAGGATGAGCAGTCAGGCCTGCTGCGTTACCCCCGTTTTGCACAACACGTATCCCACAGAACTGCTCAGACAGGTCCATGAGGGATATTCACAAGGTGTTCATCACAGTGCTATTTGTGGTAATGCGGATTCCCAGGCAATCTGGGTGTTTGTCCCAGGGACGTGGTTCATAGTATGGTGGAGGCGTACCCTAAAATACCACACAGCAATTAGAAGCAATGGGTTATGTGTACATGTAGTACCAGGAACAGATCTGAAAAACTTAATCTTTAATGAAAAAGAAGGTAAGAAACTGGATGAAACATATAATCCAATACCATTAATGTAAATTCAAAGCATATACAGGTGCCATTTATATAAATTTCATAAACAGGAAATGTAACCCATGCTGTTAGAAGTCCAGATACAGGGGCGCCTGGGTGGCTCAGTCGGTTAAGTGTCCCACTCTTGATTTCAGCTCAGGTCATGATCTCACATTCACGAGATAGAGCCCCATGTCTGGGTCCTCGCTGGGCGTGAACCTGCTTAAGATTCTCTCTCTCCCTCCCCTGATTTCTCTCTCTCAAAAAAAAAAAAAGTACAGACACAAATTACCCTTGGAGAGGTAGTGACTAGAAAGGGGCATGAGGTGTTTCTGGAACACTGGTCATGTTCTTTCTTTTGAGCTTAGAGCCAGTCACAAAGGTGTGCCCATTTTGTGAAAATGTACCCAGCTGTGCACTTACGATTTGTGCATTTTTCCATATGTATGTTACACAGCTATACAATTTACATGAAAACAAAAAATACATTCATGGAAAAAGGCAATACCCACTTGTAAGAGTCCATATGAAGGAAAAAATATACATGAAAATGTCCATAGGGAAAGGGAGAGGGAGCGGGGTGAGAGATAAAATGTACTATACATGCACGCGCCCATGCACGCACACACACATCAGGCCTTATGGGGATCAATGTTGTTGATATGCCATAAACAGAGGAATATTATTAATTTGCCCCTCTGCACCTGGGAGTTAAAGAAAAAAAAAGAACGATGCTGAGAAACTCACCTTGTGATAACACCATTGAGAGGGACTCGATTTCTTTGCAGTGTTTATGAGCCCATCTCTGTCTACCCAGTTTCCTAAGAGATTAGTGACTCCCACCCCCACACTGTCCCCACCCTGGAAGAGCTCCTGGGGTTACCTAGCAGTGCTGAGATCCCAGAGGGCCCACCAGCCTAGCTCCAGAACCACAAAGGCTGCTCGGTTCAACACCACTCTCGCTGAGTGACTTAGTAAAGAGGAAAGATACACTAATCAAATCCCCAGAAAGACTTAAGAGAGCTTTGCAAGTTCTCACAAGAGCTGCTTCCGAATCCCCTGGAGGGCTCATTAAAGCACAGAGTGCTGGGCCCCGCCCCCAGAGTTTCTTATTCAATAGTTTAGGGGAAGGCCAGAGAATTTGTATTTCTAACAAGTTCCCAAGTGCTGCTGTTGCTCAAAGTCCTGGACCTCACTTTGAGAACCACTGATGCACCAGCGGAGGAGGAGGAAAAGTACGGCTACCGGCCATTTCTGATTAGCAAGCTTTGCTCCCTCCGGGCCTCCCCAGGCTGTAAAACAAACCTCTGCCCTGACTGCCATCCAACCAGATGGTGTAACCCAAGAAGAGCTAATCCCACAGACACTGCAGGAAACTCAGGAAGGGAAGATCTGTGGGCTTGGAGACATCAACAGGCCATTTCTGCAACCTGCTGCATCCTCCATTCTGCACCAGGGGTGGTGGCCTCTGGTTCCAGATGAGAAATGTGGGCCCTGGGCAAGTTCACTAGAGTGGTGGTCTCAGGGAAATATGGGTGCACGTCCATGATCCCACTCGAGGAAGGAAGTGGTTAATAGGGTGTCTAGACCAGGACTTCCTAACCTCTTTGCACACTGAAAATGATAACATTTGCATCATTCATTTCAGAGTGCCTATAAGAGGCTTGGCAAAAAAGAAAAATGACTACATTTCCCTCACAGTATATAATTATGATAATAAAAAAGGATTGGGGGGAGGTTCCTAGGTGGCTCAATCGGTTAAGTATCCAACTTCAGCTCCGGTCGTGATCTCCCAGTTAGTGAGTTTGAGTCCTGTGTCGGGCTCTGTGCTGACAGCTCAGAGACTGGAGCCTGTTTCAGATTTTGTGTCTCCCTCTCTCTCTGCCCCTCCCTTGCTTGCACTCTGTCTCTCTCAAAAATAAATAAACATTAAAAATGTTTTAAGGATTTAGTGATGATATAAAATATAGAATTTGTATAAAATTCAAATAAAAATATAATAACGCCTACAACCATCAGGTCTTGGGGCAGACCTGGCGCCCATTGCCAGCACCTAGGGAGCTATGGCCCTCTGGCTGGGAAGCTTTGCTCCAGAGCCCATTGGTCCACAGAACAGGAGCCTGGTTGAGTTCTACTTGCCAGAGGCAAAAGACAGGCTAACTGAGAGGTCCCTGCGTGGTGGTGTATTGGTTAACTATAGCTGTGTAACAAAACTTAGCAGACTAAAACAACAATGGACACATCATCTCCGTGTCTGTGGGTCAGGAGTCTGGGGGTGGCTCCCAGGGTGTGTTTGACTCAGGGTCTTCCATGAGGTTGCAGTCAAGTCTGGGCTGCAGTCTCTGAGGACTTGACTGGGCTGGGGCATCTACTCCCAAGATGGCTGACTCATGTGATTGGCAAGTCAACACTGGCTATTGGCAGGAGACCTCAGTTCCTCACCACATGGACCTCTCTTTAAGGTTGCTTGAGAGTCTTCACAACATGGCAGCTGGCTCTCACCAGAGAAAAGTATCTGGGAGAGAGCAAGGGAGAAACTACAGTTTCTCTTATGGTCTAACCTCAGAATTCCTGCACGATCACTTCAGCATCCAGTTAGCTGCACTGCAGCATCCAGTTAGCTGCACTCCCCACCCTTTTCATCGTGGGAGGCCTGTATATAAGAGAATGAATACCCCGAGGCCAACACTTGGGGCCATCTTTGAGGCTCCTGCCATAGGCAGCCTCTAGGGTGGACCCCTAGGGGCTCCGTACTCACACCCTGGCCTGCAAGAACAATTCCTCTGGGTAATTCTCCTTCCTAAACTCTGATTTTGTGCTTGGTTTATCAGCTAGGATTAGGTGTGGCTGTTACACAGAACAGAAGTGGTTTAAACAAGATAGAAGTTTATTTCTCTTTCATTTAAAAGAAGACCAGAGGTAAGTGAACTAAGGCTGACAGGGTGGCTCCACAAGCATCTGGATCTGATTCTATTCCTTCAACTTTGGGGCGTGGCTTCCATCCCTCAGATCACAAAGCAGCTGGAAGTCCATCATCATACCCACATCCTAGAAGGGAAGTAGGGGAAGGGTAAAGGACAAAAGGCCTTTTCTAGAAACCTCACCCACCAGCTTCCACTCACATCTCAGTGGTCATCCCTGGACACAAGGGAGTCCGGGAATGTCATTTTCTATCTGGCATATTGCTGCCCCCAATGATATCAGGGTGCTGTTGGTAAGGGGGAAGAGGAGAAAGGGGATTGGGTAGGCATGTCAGTAGTGGAGCTCAGGGGTACAAGGCCATCAGGCTCCAAGGGTCCCAAACAGACCAGGTTTGGCCACTTGCTGCTGACAAATCCCAAGGCAGAGAAATGAGTGGAGGTGAAACAAGAAAGGAATTTATTTCACGGAGGCTAACACCAGACAGACAGCAGACTAGCATTTCAAATACTATCTCTGAGGTGTCAAAAACATTTCCAGGTTTATACAAGGAAAATGTGGGGGTCGGGGTGCCTGGCTGGCTCAGTCACAAGAGCTCGAAACTCTTGATCTTGAGGTCGTGAGTTCAAGCCCCATAAGTGTAGAGATTAGTAAAAGAAATAAACAAATAGGGGCACCTGGGTGGCTCAGTCAGTCAAGCATCTGACTTGATTTCAGCTCAGGTTATGATCTCACAGTTGATGAGATTGAGCCTGAGCCCCACGTTGGGCTCCGCACTGGCAGTGAGAAGACTGCTTGGGATTCTCTCCCTCTCTCTGCACCCTGCCAATTCTCAAAATAAATTTTTAAAAAAAGGAAACTTCCCCAAAAATAATTTGGCCTCCCAGTTTACTTTATTCAGAGCAGGGGGACTGTCATTGAGAAACACAGGTATTTCTGGACCTTGTAAAATTAGGTTCAATGTAAAGAATCATGTACTTCTTAAAGTCAATATACTGGAATCCAGCCTACCTATCCATTGGGAGCCTTTGGCTATTCCAAGACAGTGCTTGGACTGATGGTAAGGGGGTCTAGGAGTCATTTTCTGGCTGGCGGTCCTGGAGCTTGGAGTCCAGCCCCACAGGTGCGCCACCTAGCCAGCTCTCTTGGGTCTGGCTGCTTTCCCCAGGGCTTTGCCATGGAGCCGTGACCGCTGCTGCTTGCAGGCTGGCCAACCTCTATCTCTCGGCCTCTGTGCTTGGGACCCTCTGCCCCCTTCCACCGGCTCCCCTGGTGCTGCCCCTTCCTCCCTGCTCCTCTCTTGTCATGAGCAGGACCTCTTAGGTCAGCCCAGACTTTCCCTAAACACCTGATCCAGGACTTTCCTCAGTCAAAAGCTGCTCAGCTTTTGCCATCCCTCCCAAGGCCTTGAGGCAAGGGAGAACACAGTCCTGGCTGGGCCTGCCCTCAGAGGAAAATGCCAGGAGAGCAGAGGAAAATGCCAGGAGAGCTAGAAAATAGCCCAATACATTATCCTGCCTCGAGTGGGAGGTAGGGACAAACCTGGAAATACTAAGGAGCTTAAAGTTTATTCTGTAGGCATTGGAAGCTACTGGAATTTTTTAAAAAGTTTATTTATTCATTTTGAGAGAGGCGAGAGAGTGCGAGCACACGAGCAGGGGGAGAGGCAGAGAGAGAGAGAGAGAGAGGAGCTTGATCTCACGAACCATGAGATCATGACCTGAGCCGCAGAAATCAAGAGTTGGATGATTAACCGAGCCACTCAGGCGCCTCTCTTTTTTTTTTTTTTTTTAGTAATCTCTACACCCTAATGGGGCTCGAACTCATAACCTGAGATCAAGAGTTGCATGCTCTTCTGACTGAGCCAGCCAGGCGCCCCAAGACAGACACTGCTTTTAATCATTACGCTCTACCATAGTACTTGACAGTCATTGAGATGTCATTCATGATGTCTGCCAATCCTCAGTACCAAGTGAAACTCTCCTACCCATAGCTCCTGGAAAGCATTTTTTAGTGGAACACCTGACTCCACCCTACCCCCCCTTGGCAATAGCTGACCGGACCAGGGTGAGCACTGGACCTGAGACAAATCCACAGGTTGAGTGGCATCCTATGAAGTGGCCGAAGAGAAGATGAGTCTTTTCCTCATCTCTTCTTAGGAGAAGATGTTTCCTCGCACTTGGTGATTGAAACTAGGGCACGCTGGGGGATTCATCAGTTAATCACGGGAGCAGAAGCTAAAAGGTCAGGATGTGGGTAGGCCATGAGTAAGCAGAGGTTATGAGGGAACAGAAAGGATGAATGAAATGAGTAAGCAGAGGATATGGTCATCAGGAAAAGAAGACAGCAGATTGCCCAGGAGCGAGGGAGATGCCATGAGAGGGCGGCAGCCTGGAGGGATCTTGGGTTTTTGGTGCCTGGGCTCCTTTCTGCCTCTTGTGGCCCAACGAGGCCCCAAGGCCTGTCTATCTGCCCCACATGGGACCTACAGTTGACTTCACTGAGGAGTAACTGTTTCCTATAACCCAAAAAGTCCCAATTGTTGTCCACAGAGACAGGGACACCAAGAAGAGGAGGGGCTAAGGAAGATGTCCATAAGGGGCTCCGAAAAGTTCTGGCATATTCCTGGAAATCTAGAAAGCCACCTGCATGCATAGAGCTGGGCATATGCTCAGAAAGACCTGAGGAGGCCCTAATCTCTCAGCTCTGGCTGACCTTGAGACTGTGCAAGTAGAAAGTGAAGGCCAAGGCAGAATTGTCAACTGCCTGGTTGGGTGTTGAAAGTGTGTCCTAACACCCCCACAGAACCCTCTGGCAACAAGTGGGAGACTCAATGCTTCAGACACTTACTTCCTCCAGACACTTGAGATCTCTGTCCATTCATTAGTTGACCACTAAGCCCACATGCAGAGACTTCAGTGGCTACTCGTGACAAAGAATATAAGGTACAGAATTAGTTCAGAAACAACGAGAATAAATAGCAGCCATGATTCAGGTTGGAGAGGGGAAAACTGATTTCCAGTTTCTGAGAGAGAGAGAGACAGCGTGAGCAGGGGAGGGTCAGAGAGAGAGGGAGACCCGGAATCAGAAGCAGGCTCCAGGCTCTGAGCTGTCAGCACAGAGACCAACGTGGGGCTCGAACCCATGAACCGTGAGATCATAACCTGAGTCGAAGTTGGACACTTAGCCGACTGAGCCACCCAGGCGCCCCACATTACATTATTCAAAGTGTCCAATTTTTAACAAATTCATGAGAATTAAAAGACCCCAAAGTGGTGATGGTTGCACTTATCTTTGAATATACTACAGAGCACTGAATTGTCTACTTTAAATGGATGAATTATATGGTATGTAAATTATATCTTAGTAAAGCTGTTTAAAAAAATGCTTCACTACCTCATACTTTATGCTACATTTTCTGATTTTTAAAAAAAATGTTTATTTATTTTGAAGGCGGGTGGGGAGGAAGGGACAAAGAGAAAGGGAGAGAGAAAGTCCCAAGCAGGCCCTGTGCCCAGCACACAGAGCCCGACACAGGGCTCAATCTCACAACAGTGGTATCAACAGTAGGAAGCTTAACAGACTGAGCCACCCAGGTGCCCCTACATTTTCCGATTTTAAAGAATATGCTCACTTGGAAAAATATTAACCAAGATTAAGCAGTTATTTAAAACTGAAATATTGGGGGCGCCTGGGTGGCTTAGTCGGTTAAGCGTCCGACTTTTGCTTAGGTCATGATCTCGCGGTTCGTGGGTTCGAGCCCCGCGTCGGGCTCTGTGCTGACTGCCAGCTCAGAGCCTGGAGCCTGTTTCAGTCTGTGACTCCCTCTCTCTCTGACCCTCCCCTGCTCACGCTGTCTCTCTCTCTCCTAGAAATAAATAAAACATTAAAAAAAAAAAAACTGAAATATTGATGTTGATAGTCACTAAAATTCACTGAAACTTAGTAAATTGTCAATGGTCGGCTTAATGAGATTATTTCCAAGGTCAAAACTAAATTCTCTCCTGGAACTTAAGATGTAGAAATATGATTGTGTAGTATGTGGAATTCTCAACAGACTGTTGGCATAAAAAGAAATTTGACCTGAAGCAATGATGGCAAAATGGTAACAGCTGACAAAGCTAGGTGCTGTGTACATGGGCATTTGTTTTATTATTTTCTCTTACTATTTCACATGCTGAAAATACTTCATAACAATTTAAACGAAAACAGAATGCTACTACACACAAATGAGAATGGCTAAAACGAAAAAGACTGAAAATACCAGGTGCTAACAAGAATGTGGACAACTGGAGCTCTCACACACTGCTGGTGGGGACGGCAAATGTTACGGCAATTCTGGAAAATGGCTTGGCACTTCCTTAGCAATTTAAACATAGAATTACCGCATGAGTCAGCTCTTCTGAGAGTTCTTCTGAACTGACTACCCCAAGAGAAAGGGGTAAATGAGAAATGAGTCCACACAAAGACTTGTATACAAATGTTCATGGTACCTTGATGAATGGATAAAGAAGATGTGGTATATAGATATATAGATAGATAATGGAATAATACTCGGCAATGAAAAAGAATGAAATCTTGCCATTTGCAACAACGTGGATGGAACTGGAGGATATTATGCTAAGTGAAATAAATCAGTCAGAGAAAGATATCATATGATTTCACTCATATGTGGAATTTGAGAAACACAACAGATGAACATAGGGGAAGGGAAGGAAAAATAAGATAAAAACAGAGCGCTGGGTGTCATATGTAAAAGATGAATCACTGCGTTCTATTCCTGAAGCCAAGACTGCACTGTAGGTTAAGTAACTTGAAAAAAGAAATTGGATATAGCACAAATAGTCATCAACAGGGGAGTGGATAAACAAATTGTAGTATATCCACACAATAGAATACTACTCATCAATAAAAAGGAATGAACTGGGGGTGCCTGGGTGCCTCAGTCATTTAAGAGTCTGAATCTTGCAATGCCTGGGTGGCTCAGTCGGTTAAGCGTCCCACTTCGGCTCAGGTCATGATCTCATAGTTCGTGGGTTCAAGCCCCGCATCGGGCTCTGTGCTGACAGCTCAGAGCCTGGAGCCTGTTTCAGATTCTGTGTTTACGCTGACCCTCCCCTATTTACGCTGTTTCTCTCTCTCTCTCAGAAGAAAAAAAAAAAAAGAGTCTGAATCTTGATTTCAGCTCCTGAGTCCCCAGTCAGGCTGCTGGGTGTGGAGACTGCTTAAGATTTTTTCTCTCTTGGGGTGCCTAGGTGGCTCAGTCAGTTGAGCCTGGGACTTCAGCTCCTGTCATGATCTCGAGGTTCATGAGTTCAAGCCCCACATCTGGCTTGCTATCAGCGCCGACCCCGTTTTGGATTCTCAGGTTCTCTGTCCCCCTCTCTGCCCCTCCCCTGTTTGTGGTCTTTTTCTCAAAAATAAAAATAAACATTAAAAAAAGGGGGTGCCTGGGTGGCTCAGTTGGTTAAGCATCCGACTTCGGCTCAGGTCATGATCTCACTGTTCGTGGGTTCGAGCCCCGCATCGGGCTCTGTGCTGACAGCTCGGAGTCCGGAGCCTGCTCCCGATTCTGTGTCTCCTCTCTCTGCCCCTCCCCTGTTCATGCTCTGTCTCTGTCTCTCTCTGTCTCTAAACTAAATAGTAAACATTTAAAAGAAAAAAAAGATTCTCTCTCTCCTCCTGCCCCTTCCCCCATCACGCTTGTGCACGTGTGCACTCTCTCTCAAAAGAAATAATTTTTTAAAAAAGGGAATGAACTGGGGCGCCTGGGTGGCTTAGTCGGTTAAGCGTCCGACTTTCGCTTAGGTCATGATCTCACAGTTCGTGGGTTCGAGCCCTGCGTCGGGCTCTGTGCTGACTGCCAGCTCAGAGCCTGGGGCCTGTTTCAGTCTGTGACTCCCTCTCTCTCTGACCCTCCCCTGTTCACGGTGTCTCTCTCTCTCTCTCCTAGAAATAAATAAAACATTTAAAAAAAAAAAAAGGGAATGAACTATTGATATGACCCCACGACATGGATAAATCTCAAAATTCATGCCAAGCATGTAGAGATTACATTTAAAAATCTTAAGGGGCACCTGAGTTGAGCATCCAACTTCAGCTCAGGTCATGATCTCACAGTTTGTGGGTTCGAACCCCGTGTCGGGCTCTGTGCTGCCGGCTCAGAGCCTGGATCCTGCTTCAGATTCTATGCCTTCCTCTCTCTGCCCCTCCCCCACTCACACTGTGTCTATCTCTGTCTCTCAAAAATGAATAAACATTAAAAAAATTTTTTAAAACAACAAAAAATACACAATAAAAATCTTAAAAAAGAAAAAGAAAGAAAAGAAAGGAAGGAAGGAAGGAAGGAAGGAAGGAAGGAAGGAAGGAAGGAAGGAAGGAAGGAAGGAAGGAAATAGTGAAAGGCCTCAGAGATGGCTGATGAGAAGGATGGGTTCAAGGACACAAGTACTGGGTCTGGCTTGGGAAGGGGCACTGCCACCCAGCCAGCCTCTGAGTCAGGAAGGACCGAACAGGCCAAGGAAGACACATGAGCCGAGAACTCACCAGGCGTTGGTGGAGAAGGAGGTCCCATTCTTTATCTTTCTGCCTGCCTGCTGTGGGAGCCTGGGGCGTGGGGAGAAGCATACGGCTTTGAACCTGCTGTTGAGAAGAGCAGGAAGCCAGCCACCTGGTTCGAGTCCAAGGCTTGTCAGACATAAAGCTGGAGCTCATTAATCAGTAATGAAGCCAGTCAGTGTGTTTATGGATTTTACCCTAGCAACCCGGGGGCAAAGCAGAGGAACAAAAAATTTCAAATGCCAGTTCCCTCCTGGCCTCCTGGACCATGCTGACTTCTCCTACAAGGCAGACAGGCCTTGCAGAATCTGTAGATGAGCCTGTCACTGGCGTGTGGCGAGGCTAGCGTGCAGCCCCTGAGGCCTGGCCTGTGGCCTCTAGCCGGGGGCCCTTGTCTCGGGCCTTTGCTTGTGTGTCTGTCAGCCCCTGTGCACTTGGCCACCTCAGACCCCTGGCCAAGCCCCGGGTTGGGGGTGTGCATTTGCTCTGCTGACTGCCAGCCTCCAAGTCCTCTCTGAAAAGCATCAGAAGTATCTAGCAGTCAGCATCTCTGGAGCCCTAGCACCTCCCCCTCCTTTTTCTTTTAAGTTTATTTTATTTGATAGACACAGAGACAGCGGGAGTGGGGGAAGGGCTGAGAGAGAGGGAGACAGAGAACCCCAAGCAGGCTCCTCACTGTCAGTGCCCGATGTGGGGCTCGAACCCACAAAACCAGGAGATCATGACCTGAGCCAAAACCAGGAGTCCCCGCTTAGCATAATGAGCCACCCAGGTGCCCCTGGAGCCCCAACCTTTAGTCTGCTCCCCACCTCTGGGGTATCTCCATGGATTTAGTGGGAAGTAGACCTACTATCTCCTCCAAAAAAGGAAAACTCTCTCCTTGGGTGACTTTCAGCCAGAGCACATGCACTTTTCATGGTAATCCATTACATTGAATCCTGCTCTGTTAGAGTTTTTTCATCTTTAATTATCTTGTGATGACAAAATTACATGCTCTTCAGAAGACAAACAATGTGGAAATGTATAATTTTCTGTGCTCCCACCTTCCAGAAATAATCCCTGCTCATTCTGGTGTGTCTATTCCTCAAGATATGTGCATATATATTCTTATATATTAGAATATTAATTTTACTTTTATATTTTATTTTTTATTGTGCTAAATACACATAACATTAAAATTTTTTTATAACATTGTATAACATATAAGAAAAATGTTTAATTGTATACAATTTGTTTTTTTAATGTTTTTTTTAAATTTATTTCTGAGAGAGACAGAGAAAGACAGCGTGAGCAGGGGAGGGTCAGAGAGAGAGGGAGGCACAGAATCCGCAGCAGGCTCCAGGCTCTAAGCTAGCTGTCAGCACAGAGCCGGACGTGGGGCTCGAACCCACGAACCTGAGCTGAAGTCAGATGCTTAACCAACTAAGCTACTCAGGTGCCCCTAATTTTATACAATTTAAAATAAAAATTTTAATTTACCATTCTAACCATTTTTAAGTATATAGTTCAGTGGCATTAAGCACATTCACATTATTGTGGAACTATCACCACCAACTATCTCCGGAACTTTCTCATCCTCCCAAACTGCAACTCTGTACCCATTAAACACTAACTCCCCATTCTCCCCTCCCCCCAACCCCTAGCATCCAGCGTCTCTGTGAATTTGGCTACTCTAGGGACTTCACATAAGTGGAATTTGTCCCTTTTTTTTTTTAAGTTTGTATTTATTTAAGTAATTTCTTTGCTCAACGTAGGGCTTGAATTCACAAACCCAAGATCAAGAGTCTCATGCTCCTCCCACTGAGCCAGTTAGGTGCCCCATATTTGTCCTTTTATGTCTGGTTTATTTCACTTAGCATAATGTTTTCCAAATTTCATCCATGTTGTAGCATGTATCAGAATTTCATTCCTTTTTAAGGCTGAATCGTATTCTATTATATGGACAGACCACGTCTTGTTTATCCATATTCATCCTTCAGTGGACATTTGGGTTGTTTCCACAAGCATGTATTCATATATATAAAAACATATTCTTGGGGTGCCTGGGTGGGTCAGTTGGTTAAGGGTCTGACTTCAGCCCGGGTCAAGATCTCGAGGTTCATGCGCTTGAGCACTGCATCGGATTCTTTGCTGTCAGCACAGAGCCCACTTCGGATCCTCTGTCCTCTCTCTGCCCTTCCCCCACTCTTAAAAATAAATCAAACATTAAAAAGATAAAAATTTTAAAAAATTAAAAAAATATATATTCTCGGGGCATCTGGCTGGCTCAGTCAGTGGAGTATGTGACTCTTAATCTCAGGGTAGTGAGTTCGAGCCCCACTTTGGGTGTAGAGATTACTTAAAAATAAAAAGTTAAAAAAAAATAAAAGAATATATTCTTATATCAAAGAATGTCAGGTAATCCTGTTGATTCTCTCTCTCAGCCCAATCTAGTTTTTACACAGAAAAGATCAGCAGGCACACTTTCTCTCCTTCCATGTCCATAATCTCTAATCAGATGTCCTCCTAGGCCAACACCCTCTGATATAGTGTTTCCTGTAGTGCTTTTTGCCTCTGTGCCTTTGTCCCACTGATTTTGCCTTTCTTCTAGGAATTTCTATTGCCTGAAACTCTTTCTATGCTCTTCTGCTTAGCCAATCCCTTCCTGGCCTCCCCAACAAGTCCAACTCTCCCCTTGTGGAGTGGTCCTGGCTGTTTGTATTCACAACAGCACTTTACAGATCAGCACATACTTTACCTCTTTTTGTATTATTATGACTTCCCAACTAATTGTAGGCACACCTCAAAGATGTGGTTGTTGTCTTTGTATTCTTCCTGCTTTAAATTCAATAGTGGGCACACTGATTTATGGAGGGCTGACTCCACAGGATCCTGAGATCCTTAGACTCAAAGGGGCATCCATAAGCATGCAGTGACAAAACCAAGACATATTTTATGCAGATTTGTGTTTCTCATGGGGGAAAAAAATAAACTAAATGTCCTTTGTAAGCTATAAGAACTGTGGTTTTTACTCTCCACATCTGGTTAACACTCCCCATCTCATCAATATACAGACAATATACATTTACTGCACATTTGGGGTTGGCATTCAGAATCATGACGATGAAGTCATTATGCAGGCCTTGTGGCACAGGACTTGGATAGGAGCCAGCAGGATGGAGAGGAAAGTGTGCTGGAAGAGATTTGAAAATCATATGTGATCACTATGAACAACTTTATGCCAATAAATTTGGAAAATTAAATGAAAGAGACAATCTTGTAGATGGAAAGTAACAAAATCAATTCAATAAGAAATGGAATGTCAGAATAAATCAATAACCTTTTAAAAAGATGAGCAGAAAGTAAAAAATCTCTCCCAGTGCCCATACTCTACCCTCTACAAAAGAAAAGGAGGAAGGAAGGAAGGAAGGAAACCAACTTCAGACACTTTCATGGATGTGTTTTACCCATCTTCAGAAAATGGGAAATCCTACCTTATATAAACTGTTACATAAAATAGAAAAAAAATGGGAAACTGTGCAGCTCATTTTATGGGACTATTACAATCTTGATATCCAAACCAGATAAGTATAATAACACGATAAAGAAAAAATTGAGTAAACTCATTTATGAGCACAAATTAAAGAATTTTGAATAAAATGTTATCAAGTTGAATCCAGCAGTGAGTGTATAAGACACTAAAACATCATGGCCAAGCAGAATAATTGCAGGCATGCAAGGATGGTTCAACACCAGAAAATCTATTATGTAATTCAGGGTTGACAGAAGAAAAAAGACTCATGGGGGCATCAGGAGACAGACTTAAGTTCTATCTCTGTTCTGCCATTAACCAGTGTAACTTTGTGCCTCCCTCCAACCCATTTCCAAAGGTGCTTTCAGGAGTGGCTCTTCACTGAGAAAGGGAGAACAGCTTTGAGAACTATCCTGTTCCTCTCCCTGCTCCATTTTCTTCAACTGGAAAATGAAGAAAGAGTCTATCATTTATAAGCTTTGTGAAAGGAACATGATAGAGTCGAATAAAACAGGAACGGAAAAATTGCCAAGTAGCTGGCCCTGGCTGAGCAATTGTATCCACGGTGCTGGTGGGCTCTTTAGAGGAGCCCAGGCCCACAGTGCCACCCTGTAGCATGTTGGGAAATGCATAAAAGGTATAGGCACCACTAGGGCCCACTGATCTCAGCTGAGAACAAATTTGGACTAAATACAGTAGTGAATGGGGGCAGCCTGGGTGGCTCATCAGTTGAGCTTCTGACTTCGGTTCAGGTCATGACCTCGTGGTTGGTGGGTTTGAGCCCTGTGTCAGGCTTGCTGCTGTCAGCACAGAGCCCTCTTCAGATCTTCTGTCCCCCTCTCTCTCTGCCATGTCCCTGCTCGCACTCTGTCTCTCTCAAAAATAAATAATATGAGAAAAAGTTTAAAAATAAGGAAATATTATAAATAAATACAGTGGTGGATGATAGAAGTACACACTACCACCTGAAGTAGTTTTCTTTCTTTTTTAATTGTTTTTTTTTTTAAGTTTGTTTGTTCATTTATGTAGGTAATCTCTATACCCAGGTGCCCCTGAAGTAGGTTTCAAAACAAAACAAAACTGAATCAGATCAAGCCTCTAGATTTGCACTGTCTAAATACAGTAGTCACAGCCATATTTGGCTATTTATATTTCAATGAATTAAAATTACATAAAATTAAAAATCCAACTCCTCACTCACACTAGCCACATCTCAAGTGCTCAGTTCTCACATGTAGCTAGTGGCTGCCATATCGGACAGTGCAGATATAGAACATTTCTGTCATTACAGAAAGTTCTACTGGACGGCACTGGCCTAGCTCTAACTACCAATTTAGAGGGAATATAGAGGATAAAGGAACATGTCAAGTCACACCATGAGGATGCACTCAGCAACATTCAGGCTATGAGAAATTCTTATGGGCAAATTATTCAATTGCTTCAACAACAACAACAAATTACAAGTAAAAAATGAAATGGGGGCGCCTGGGTGGCTCAATCAGTTGAGCATCTGACTTCGGCTCAGGTCGTGATCACACGGTTTGTGGGTTTGAGCCCTGCATCACGCTCTGTGCTGACAGCTAGCTCAGAGCCTGGAGCCTGTTTCAGATTCTGTGTCCTCCTCTCTCTCTGACCCTCCCCTGCTCATGCTGTCTCTCTGTCTCAGAAATAAATAAAACATTAAAAAAATGAAATGGAGGGTATATGTATAGACTAACAGACTTTAGAAACATCATCAGTAGGACTTATCTGCATCTTCATTCCAAAAAAACTATTAATTTTGTATAAAATCTGTTGGGGAAATGTGAACACTGAATAAATAGTTGATGGTATGGACTAACTATTGTTATGGGGGGGTGTTAATGGTATTGCGGTTATGTTCTTTTATAAAAGCCTTTAACTCTTAGGGGCACCTAGCTGGCTCAGTGAGTAGAGCATGCGACTCTTGATCTCAGAGTCATGAGTTCAAGCCCCACATTGGGTGTGGATATTACTTAAAAAAATAAACTCTTAAAAAAAAGTCTTTAAGTCTTAGAGATACATTTTGAAAAATCTGTAGATGAAAGGACATGCTGTCTCAGACTTGTTTCAAAGCAAGGGATGGGGAGGTGGGTAAAAGGAATAGAGGATATGAGATTGACCATGAATTTCGTAACTTTTGAATCTGGATGATAAGTATTAAGGGTGCCCAGATATCTGTCAAACATTATTCTAGGTGTGTCTGTGAATGGTTTTGGATGGGATTAACACTTAAATTGGTTGACTCCCTAGTGTGGGTGGGTCTCATCCAATCAGTTGATGGCCTGATCTGAACAAAAAGGCTGAGGAAGAGGGAACTCCTCATGCCTGACTGCCTTTGAACAGGGACATTGTTTTTTTTTCCCTGTCTTCAAACTGTAATTAAAACATCAGCTCTCTGGGCCTCCAGATTGCAAACTGCAGGTCTTAGGACTTGTCAGCTTCCATAATTCCATGAGCCAATTCTTTGTAATACATCTCTTTCTATATATACATACACATCCTAGTGCTTCTGTTTCTCTGAAGAAGCCTGATGAATACGTTGGATGAATAAACCCCATTATTGGAGTTCACCTGGGTAGGTCAGTCGGTTTCAGTCTGACTCTGGATTTAGGTTCAGATCACGGCCTTGTGGTTCACAGGTTTGAGCCCCGCATCTGGCTCCATGCCAATGGTGCAGAGCCTGCTTGGGATTCTCTCTCTCCTCTTTGCCTCTCTCTGTTTCTCTCAAAATAAATGAATAAACTTAAAAAAAAAATTACTGGATAAATACTCCACTGGGCCCCATGAATTTTCAGCACAGTTGTAGGCAATATATAGCCTTATAGATGCATCACTCTCTTCCATAATTAGAATATCCAGTCTAAGATCATCTTCATATCTCCTCCTCTCCCCCAGCTCAGGCCTGCTTCTGGTTGGAATCTTCTAGCAGTAAGTAGGTGTGGCTGGCTTCCTGACTATTTCTCTACCTTACACTTCCCCTCCCCTCCCCCACCTCTAACTTCTCAGAGGTAAGGTTGAATGGAGGGAGGAGTGGTGTTTGTCCTGACCTGTTGCTCTCTCTGAGCCTGGCAGGTGTCTAAAGTGGATTCTCTCTCCCCTGAGAGTTTTCTTGGGCTCTTCAAAGATACTCCCTACCGTTGTCCTTTCCTGAGGTTGTGGATACAGAGGCATGGATATTGCCACGCTCAGCCCTGGGCATTGGGCAGTACCCTCCAGCTTCTTTATGTGTTCACACATGCACACACACACACATACACACACACACACACACACACACACACACATACACACACCACCTCAGAAGTCCTGAAATCCTCTTGGACAGTCTCTAAGACAACCCCAAGCAGGCTGTTTCCTTTGGGGCCAAGAAAACACCCAGACAACCATTCTCCCAACACACTCTGGAAGGGGAAGTGGATGCAGTGTGGCAGTGCTCCTTCTTCTGGCCACCATGACAGTGAGCTTGCCGGCATTTGCCCTTTATTTATTTATCTATTAGGCGCCTGGGTGGCTCAGTCGGTTGAGCGTCCGTCTTTGGCTCAGGTCATGATCTCACGGTTTGTGGGTTCGAGCCCTGTGTTGGGCTCTGTGCTGACAGCTCAGAGCCTGGAGCCTGTCTTTGGATTCTGTGTCTCCCTCTCCTGCTCATGCTGTCTCTCTCTCTTTCTCTCTCAAAAATAAATAAAACATTTAAAATTTTTCATTTATTTATTTATTTTTAAATGTTTTTTAATTTATTTTGAAAACCAACTTGATAATAAACTATTTGTAAAAAAAATTAAAAT
Organism: Hyaena hyaena; assembly: GCF_003009895.1. Taxonomy (NCBI): domain Eukaryota; kingdom Metazoa; phylum Chordata; class Mammalia; order Carnivora; family Hyaenidae; genus Hyaena; species Hyaena hyaena. The sequence continues at coordinate 1,847,590 of NW_024080644.1, read as the reverse complement.
TAAAAAAAATAAATAAGGCAGACAAAAAATAAAATAAAATTTATTTTGAGAGACAGAGAGAGAACAAATGGAGGAGGGGCAGAGAGAGAGGGAAACAGAGGATCTGAAGCAGGTTCTGTGCTGACAACAGACAGCCCAATGTGGGGCTCAGACTCACAAACCATGAGATCATGACCTGAGCCGAAGTCAGACACTTAACTGATTGAGACATCCGGGTGCCCCATGCCTTTTATTTATTTATTTTTTAAAATTTATGTATTCATTTTGAGAGAGACAGAGACAGCACAAGTGGGGTGGGACAGAGAGAGGAGAGAGAGAAAATCCCAGGTAGGCTCCATGCTGCCAGTGAAGCGCTTGACACGGGGCTCAAACCCACGATCTCATGAGATCATGACCTGAGCCGAAACCAAGAGTCAGACGCTTAACTGAGTGAGCCACCCAGGCGCCCCTGGCTTATGTCCTTTAGAAGTCTCAGGTGGGAATGGCCCCCAGCCCGCAGCCCGCTTTAGTGTATTTGGGTGTGGAGCTGACACCTCTCACTCTGGGCTTCTTCGTGGCTGAGTGGAGAGTGGGGGCTTGGGAAACCGACCGTGGCATTCTGGCATGTGTGCAAACACCCTGGGGTCAACCCTTGTTCAGGTTGGACTTGGAGCCCGTGCGCAAACTCAGTCTTCATCTATCCCCCAGGTGGACAATTCTGAGGCACCTTTTAAGTGGCACCTCAGAAAGTCCCCAGAGATATCAGGGCCCAGTTGTCTATAGCACTGATGAGCTCACACTGGCGTTCCCTCCTTCCCTGTTACCCTTTCCTGGCCTTTGCTCCCATTCCTTGGGACCACTCCAGAAAATAAACTATACAAGTAAGCCCCTTCCTCAGACTCTGCTTTTTCTTTTTTTTTAAGTTTATTTATTTTGAGAGAGAGAGAGAGAAAGAGAGAGAGAATGAGAGAGGATCGGGAGCAGCAGGCTCCACGCTGTTGGTGCAGAGCCTGATTCAGGCTCGAACTCATGAACTGTGAGATCATGACCTGAGCCAAAGCCAAGAGTTGGTGGCTTAACCAACTGAGCCCCCTGGGCATCCCTCAGGCTCTGCTTTTGAAGGTTGGTGAGGAGACAGGCTCATCAGGCCTTGAGTTAAAAGGCATCAACTCCCTACATATATCATTCCCTAAATAACCCGTCATTTTTTGGAGGTAGATGGGGTCTTAGACACGGCAACTACTACCCACCTTCTCCTCAAATCTCTTCAGCTATTTTCCCCTTCCCATTCTCAGACCTTTCCTATCCCTGCCCCCCAGGGTAGCTGAACAGATCCGATAACCATTTCCTTTGTAAATCTGGCACCTCACTCTGAAAATTCGTATTTACTGTCATTTGGTATTTCTGTAGAAGCTTCCATTTTCATATACTGTTACATACTAAGCATTCAACCCGGAGTTCCTTTTCTGGAAAACAATGACATCTAAGTTGTGTGTGTGTTTGTGTGTCTGTAACAGGATTTCCATTTCTCCTACTGTCCTGGTCACACCCCCCACTGGCTCCAGGTCCTGTTCTGAGCTGGATTCCTAACGTCAGTCTGAAACTATGCCCGCTCTCTGCCCACTGCTAGTGACACAAATGAAGCCTAAATACTCCGCAGCTTATAAATGCAGCCTAATATCATATTCGTTTTAGCAGCCACGTCATCTGGCTACTTCTGCAGGAGCTCCCAATTCCCATTTCCTAATGCCTTCTGGATATTTCCACTTGGATGCCTTCGGGCTCCTCAGATTAACAAGTCTGAGATGGCGGCTTGGCTCGTTATGTCCTCCCACTGGCTGCCTCATGTATTTGTGGTCTTGGTGGAGGGAGTCATCCAAGCAGTGTCATGGGCAAGCCACCTCAGAGACTTTCCTAAGGCTTCCGACTCCTCCTTCCCTGCCCATCTGACTCTGCGTATCCCCCAGATCCTCTGTGTTCTAAGGCCCAAACATCTCTTGGTCTCCATTGCTTCCTCTGACCTCCCTCTGATCTCTACTTAGCTTTGCTTTTTCTTTTTTTATTATTTTTTTATTTTTAAAAATTTTTTAATGTTTTTATTTATTTTCGAGAGAGAGAGAGACAGCATGAGCAGGGGAGGGTCACAGAAAGAGGGAGACACAGAATCTGAAGACAGGCTCCAGGCTCTGAGCTGTCAGCACAGAGCCCGATGCAGGGCTCAAACCCATGAACCGTGTGGTCATGACCTGAGCTGAAGTTGGACGCTCAACCGACTGAGCCACCCAGGCGCCCCTGCTTTTTCTTTTTTTAAAAGTTTATTTATTGGGGCACCTGGGTGGCTCAGTCGGTTAAGCCGCTGACTTGATTTTGGCTCAGATCATGATCTCATGGTTTATGGGTTCGGGCCCCACATTGGGCTCTGAGCTAATGGTGCAGAGCCTGTTTGGGATTCTCTTTCTCTCTCCCTCTCTCTCTGCCTATCCCCTGCTTGCTCACACACACGCTCTCTCTTTAAATAAATAAAGAGAGAAAGAGAGAGAGAGAGAGAACAGGGGAGGGGCAGAGAGACAGAGATATTCCCAAACCAGCTCCCCGGTCAGCACGGAGCCTGATACGGGGCTCTACCTACAACTGTGAGTTCATGACCTGAACCAAAATCAAGAGTCAGACGTTTAACCAACTGAGCCACCCAGGTGCTCCTACTTAGCTCTTTCAAAGTCAAGTCAGATCTCCTCACTTTTCAGGGTTAGAAATTCTTGCAGCCTTTTTGTTGGCCATATGATCAGCAAGCTTTTGATTCATGAGTAAAAGATACAAGTCTTGGGGCACCTGGGTGGCTCAGTCAGTTGAGCGTCCGACTTCAGCTCAGGTCATGATCTCACGGTTTGTGGGTTCAAGCCCCATGTCGGGCTCTGTGCTGACAACTAGCTCAGAGCCTGGAGCCTGCTTGAGAGTCTGTGTGTCTCTCTCTGTCTCTGACCCTCCCCTGCTCACGCTCTCTCTCTCTCAGAAATAAATAAAAATAAAAAACATTATAAAAAATTTTTTTTAAATTACCACTTATTTAAAAAAAAAAAAAGATACAAGTCTTCACAAACTGGCCCTAACAGCCTTCCTCAGCCTCAGTCCATGCCCACACAGGAGGCCTTCCTCCCAGGTCAACACCTCAGGTACAGTGTGGCCGTGATTTGAAGCTCAGTGTCCCTCTTCATTTCTGCCACCAAGTCCCTGGATTCCAATCTCTGACAGTAACTTGGTGACTGTGGTTTTCCAGTCCTTTCCAGGTATTACTTTCTGCTTTTATTTCATTCTTGTGTTGAGTCAGGTTTCACAACGGTGACTCCCTGCTATTAATTTTCAAAGTCTCAGGATCATGCTCACTGCATCCAAATAAGTCATCTGAGTACATATTCCCCAATCCCCTGGAAGCATCGAGTGGCCATGGCTCATTAGGAGGCTACACTGTGGCCTGCATGCTTCACTCAGTACCCTGCCTTTGAGGGCAGGATTCTGAACACTGTGATCATCTCCACCCACACCTTTCTGTTGATGTCATCCTGAGACACTAACCTTGGGGCACATTTCTTTTTAAGTTTTTTTAATTTATTTTGAGAGAGAGAAGTATAACAGGGGAGAGGCAGAGAGAGAGGGGGAGAGAGAGAATCCTAAGTAGGCTCCACTTTGTCAGTGCAGAGCCTGAAGCGGGGCTTCACACCCAGGAACCATGAGATCATGACCTGAGCTGAAGTCAAGAGTCAGACCCTTAATCAACTGAGCCACTCAGGTGCCCACCTTCTAGAATTTTAATGACTTCAATGACTTCATAATATTCAGTCACTCAGGTGCCTTATTTATTTTACATTGCTTTCTGGGTTTTGTAGCTTTTTTCTTTTTTTTTCTTTTTTGTTTTTTTGGTGTTTTTTGTTTTTTTTTTAATTTTAGTTCTGAGAGAGACACAGTGTGAGCAGGGGAGGGTCAGAGAGAGAGGGAGACACAGAATCCGAAACAGGCTCCAGGCTCTGAGCTAGCTGTCAGAACAGAGCCTGACACAGTGCTTGAACCCACGAACTGTGAGATCATGACCTGAGCCGAAGTCGGACGCTTAACCGACTGAGCCACCTAGGTGCCTCGCGTTTTTTTTTTTTTTCTATTGTAAATAATGTTGTGATAAACATCCTCTTACATCCATTTAAAAATATTTCTTTGTTTTCTGGAGTGTCTCGGTGGCTCAGTCGGTTAAGCGTCTGACTTCAGCTCAGGTCATGATTTCACAGTTTGTGGGTTTGAGCCTTGCATCGGGCTCTGTGATGACAGCTCAGAGCCTGGAGCCTGCTTCCAATTCTGTGTCCCTCTCTTTCCCCTCCCCTGCTCGTGCCTCTGTCTCTCTCTGTCAAAAGTAAATAAACATTAAATTTTTTTTTAAAAAATAAAAACATTTCTTTGTTTTCTGTCAATATAATTCTAGAGTGGAGTTTTTTTTAATTTTTGTTTTAATTTTTAAAATTTTTTAAAAATTTATTTTTGAGGGAGAGAGAGAGAGACAGAGAGCAAGCAGGGGAGAGGTAGACACAAAATCTGAAGCAGGCTTCAGGCTCTGAACTGTCAAGCACAGTGCCCGACTCAGAGCTCGAACTCACAAACAGTGAGATCACAACCTGATCCAAAGTCAGATACCCAACCAAGTGAGCCACCCAGGCACCCCTTTCAAGTTTTTTTTTTTTTTTCAAGTTTTGTTTTAATGTTTTAATTTATTTTTGAGACAGAGAGAAAAACAGAGTACGAGCGGGGAAGGGGCAGAGAGAGGGAGACACAGAATTTGAGGCAGGCTCCGTGGTGTCAGCACAGACCCTGTCATGGGGCTCAAACCCACCAATTGTGAGATCATGACCGGAGCCAAAGTCAGATGCTTAATCAACTGGGCCACCCAGGTGCCCCTAGAAGTGGAATTTTTAAAGTTTTTTAGCTAATTTATTTGTTTATATATTGGGTTGTTTGTTTGATTTGTTTATTTACTGGTTTGTTTAAGTAATCTCTACACCCAACATGGAGTTTGAACCCACAACCCTGAGATCAAGAGTCACACGCTCCACCGACTGAGCCAGCCAGGTGCTCCTACAAGTGGGAATTTTTGAATTAAAGGGTAAACACTTTTATTTCAGGAGTTTGATATTGACAAATTATTCTCCATAAAGGTTGGTTGTGATTTTATTCTTCTACAGCAGCCTGTGCGAATACTTATTCCCTTGCATTGTCTTGTGATCAATACTCATTGGGTGTTAATCTTTTTGGGAGGGGGATATTTGCAATTTGATAGATGGAATAATTGCATCTCAGGCTTTACCGAGTCTCACGTGGGAGCTGGTTTGTGCTCTAACTGGGGGTTGCACAGTTAACACTGCCTGAGAATTTTCTCCAGATTTTGGCAACCGTCTGACAGGCGCTATTCAACAGAAGATGGCTGCTCTTTGCCTATTTAAGAGACCTGACACACAGTGACGACTTAATTTGTAGGCAGTGATGAGAGTCCATGCAACTGAATGGCAGCAGTATAAATATTTGGTGGTTCTTTCAAAAGATTCCCTCTCATGCCCCAGCTTAAGTCAAAATTTCAATGTCCTGTGATCTTTAAGAATTATAGCTCATTCCAAAGTCTGGCCCCTGCCCCTCACCCACATGCCCCAATTTTCTGGATAATTTGAGGGAAAAAAATGAGCATGTCTGAATAAAAACCATTTGTAATTGGGGTGCCTGCGTGGCTCAGTCGGTTAAGCATCCCACTTCGGCTCAGGTCATGATCTCACAGTTTGTGGGTTTGAGCCCCGCGTTGGACTCTGTGCTGACAACTAGCTCAGAGCCTGGAGCCTGTTTCGGATTCTGTGTCTCCCTCTCTCTCTGACCCTCTCCTGCTCACGCTGCCTCTCTCTCTCAGAAATAAAAAAAAATAAATAAAAAATAAACATTAAAAAATAAATTAAAAAAAAACATTCGCAATTAACAAAATCTGCGTAAAGGCATTTTTGGATTTACATAACAGACATGTTGGGGATTAACCCAAGGTGATTAACCTAAGGTGATTCTTTTTTTTTTAATTTTTTAATGTTTATTTTTGAGAGAGAGACAGAGACAGAATGTGAGCAGTGGAGGGGGAGAGAGAGAGGGAGACAGTATCTGAAGCAGGCTCCAGGTTCTGAGCTGTCAGCACAGAGCCCGACGCTGGGCTCGAACCCACAAACTGTGAGATAATGACCTGAAGCAAAGTCAGATGCTTAACCGACTGAGCCACCCAGATGCCCCTAACCCAAGGTGATTCTCTTTGTAAAGGAAATAATAGCATTTGGGAGCTGTGGGAGGGACCGGTTTGGGTCTTGGGTCTCAGACCCGTCCTTTGGGGCTTAATTGAGGAGTGTGGCAGAGTCCCCTTCAGGCTGGGTCTACTACTGTCCTTCCTTCCTGCTGGGGGCTCCATTGCTGTCACAACTGTTTCTGCTACATCCTCAGCCTTTGGATACTAGCAGCTAGGTGGAAGGGCACAGCTGAGAGAAAGCAGATAAACATGGAAAATGACCCCAGAGGTCACCAGCCCATATACAGTAGTGTCCCCGAACTGGCCAGCAATGTTAACTGGCAGTTTCCGTTGAAAGCTGTTCCTACAGGGAAATTCCTGCCCTTCTCTGGTTTACAGCAAGGCTAAAAGTTTTGGTGAATGGAGATAGCATGGCATGGAGACAAGCAACTTGGTCCTGAACCAACACAGAACATTCCTTAAATCCCCCATCAACTTTGCTTTTCAGTGTCTTAACGTAATGCAACCAGCCCCAAGTTTGTGATATAACTGTGGAAGAAAAAATAAATATGCAGGGATCAGATACAAATGGGACATGTCCACAAAATGCCATTTTGAAGTTTGTGGTTTGGAGCTTGGAATGCTTTTTCCCAGGGAAAAACAGAGGGGTGGTTAAAGTGGTTGTTGGATTCCTAGGCTAGACCTCAACAATTCTATATAATTCATACCATGGCTGAAATGCCCGTTTCTTGCAATTAAACGTTAGTAGGAAACACAATGTGATTTTGCAATAATATTTTTAAAACACAATGGGAAAACAATTTCAGAACAGAAAATAAGACAGGTTTTGTTCATCTGAAGCACTACTTCTTTAAAACAAACAAACAAACAAACAAACAGACTTTCCCGGGCGCCTGAGTAGCTCAATCAGTTAAGTGTCATTATTGATTTCAGCTCAGATCATGATTTCAAGGTTTATGAGACCAAGCCCCACAACAGGCACCACGCTGATAGTGCACAGAGCCTGTTTCGGATTCTCTCTCTCTCCCTCTCTCTGCCCCTCCCCTGCTTGTGGGCTTGCTTTCTCTCTCTCTCTCAAAATAAATACATAAACTTAAAAAAAAAAAAAAACGAACCACGACTTTACTAGAAAGTAGGGAAGAAGCTGTTCACTTTGGGGAAGATTTTAACAGGTACTTCTGGGAGCTCTCAAGCATTTAGGACTTGAAGTCACATGTTCTTTTTGCCTATTTTTTACTTCACAATTGATGGTTTTCCTTTTTTTTTTTTTTTTTTAATATAATCATAGCACTAAAGCCTCTCAGGTTTAATATCAGCCATGACTTGGTAGGGTCTGGGCTTGAACGTGAAATTTAAAGGGGGAGAGACTTTTTTTTTAAAGTTTTTATTTACTTTTGAGAGAGCGCAAGTGAGACAGGGACAGAGAGAGAGGGTGAGAGAATCCCAGGCAGGCTCTGCACCATCCACGTGGAACCCAACATGGGACTCACATTTACGAACTGTGAGATCCTGATCTGAGCCGAAGTCAGGCACTTAGCTGACTGAGCCACCCAGGCGCCCCAAAAGGGGGAGAGATTTAGGGGGAAGTGACTGTGTACTAGTTGGAGAGAGGCTCTCAGAGATAAAGGCACAAGGTAAATGAAGACCTAAGTGAGAAATGGCTGTCTGAGGTGGAATCACTTTGCCCAGCAAGATGACAGATGGCAGTGAGAGTAAAGAATGATGAGGGTAGAGAAGGCTTAAGGCCACCAGTGTCCCGGGGCCAGCAGAATGGCTCTGTCAGCTTCTGAGAACTTGGGTGCTGTATCCTGAGTTTTGAGTATAGAGGGAAGGTACCATGTGTATCCAGTCATTCACATATGATACCTGCTGTTTGAAACTAAAAGCAGGGTTCCTGGGTGGCTCAGTCAGTTGAGCATCTGACTCTTGGTTTTGGCTCAGGTCATGATCTCATAGTTTGTGAGTTCAAGCCCCATGTTGGGTTCTGTGTTGACACTGTGGAGCCTCCTTGGGATTCTCTCTCCCTCCCTCTCTCTCTGCCCCTCCCCCCCGTAAAATAAATAAACACTTAATAAAAAAGAGGGGTACCTGGGTGGCTCAGTCAGTTAAGCGTCCAACTTTGGCTCAGGTCATGATCTCACTGTTTGCGAGTTCGAGCCCCGTGTCGGGCTCTGTTGCTGACAACTCAGAGACTGAAGCCTATTTCAGATCTGTGTCCCCATTCTCTCTCTCTGCCCCTCCCCTGCTTGCACTCTGTCTATCATTCTCTCTGTCTCAAAAATATATAATAATAAAAAATATTAAAAAAAAAAAAAAGGAAAGAAACTAAGAGCATGTCATTTCTGTAGTGCCAGACTCTCAGAGCCCATTGTCAAAGGTCGTCTCCCTGGTGCACTGGTATTCATGCTTTTGGATCCTTGCTGCCCCTGGGACTTGCTTTTTGGTTAATAGAATGTGGTGGAACGACACCATGTGACTTCTGAAGCTAGGTCCTAATAAGTCTTGTAGCTACCACCCGGGTCTCCTGGAACACGTGCTCTAGGGGAAGGAAGCCAGACGCAACGCTGGCTTTGAGAAGCCCAAGCACTCAGAGACTGCTACGTTGTAAGGAAGCCCACAGTTGCCAGCCCAAGTAGAGACATGTGAGTGAAGAAGATTGAGGTAAGTGTAGCCTTATCCACCATCTGACTGCAACCAAACTCAGAAGTTCAAGGAAGAACAGCACATCTGAATCTGTTATCCCCCACCACAGTGAGAAATAATAAATACGTGGTTGCTTTAAGCCACTAAGTTTTGGGGTGTCTTTTACATAGCAGTAGATAACCGGAACCAGGATTAAGCCCAAAACTTGCTTGTCTACAAAACACACACTTCAGTTCCAAACTTCAGTTCCAAACGACCATCTACTGCCGAGAGCCGCACCGGCCTCTCTGGATGGCAGTCACAGCAAGGATATGGTAGCATTTGCACAGCTTCTGCCATGAGAAATGAAAACTGGTATCTCCTTCTGCTGCTACTGGCTCATGTTGGAAATGAGCCTGCTGGTATTGACCAGGCCTCACAATATTCCATATCAGACCCATATTCTGAACACAGATACCTCATAAGGAAAAGCATATTCCTGCCTTTACAAAAGAGATTTTAGATGAAAGCTCTATGGATGATTGTCAAAAGGCTCTTCCTATGGGCCTTGCAGATCCAAGACTTAGATATAAAGGGGGTTAAGAACACAAGAGTTACAATTGAGCCTGGCCCCAAGACAAAGAGCCTAATTTAGAGTTAAGGAACAGATAAGGGCAGAACTTAAGTTAATACTTACACCTTCTTCTAACTGGTGATGTATGGCAGTCCCTTCCCCAAGGCCTACTTTCTGCAAACATCCTCCTTTATTGGTGGCTGGGATGAGGATAGATAAGAGTAGCTAAAACATTACCCACAAACAAAAGGCTGACACATTTAGGGCCTCCATGGTGTTCACACATTCAGCATCAAATAGGTTTCCACAAACAACTCATTAACCAGCTCAAAAACATTCATCCTCTTGAGAGCCAGACAGAATGACTCTTAGCCCATCTATACACTTAACCTATGACCTAACCTTAGCGTTATTAACTTAGAACAAATATGTATCCTGTCTTTTACTAAGAATACCCTGTTAATTCTTTAGTTATAAGATTTACTTAACCTCACTATAATTGGAATAGTTCTGCAAGAATATTTCTGTAAAACCTGCTTCTGTACACTTTTCAAAGCATCTTATCTCAAAGAGTTATCCATTGTAAAAATTCCTTTTTCTGATGTCATGTTATCATTTAACCTATAAATAAAGACACCAAAACTGACAGGACAGAGATGACCGCCTGGTGATCAGAAAGAATCTCGGGGCTCTCTCACTCTCTCTCTCGCCGACACCGTCCATCCTTCAGGGGCCCCTGGACCTGCCGGAGCCAGCCTCCAACAATCTACTCCCATGAGGATGTGTTGACTCATCCTTCAACATGCTTAGCACAAGGGGACATCCAGGATCTCCCAGCATGTCAACTATACTTCAATAATAATAGTAATAATAATAATTTTACAACATGCTCAGCTTTTAGACCTCAATTCACTTCTCCCTAGGTCTCACTCACTTCTAACTTTTGCTAGGTTGGAAATCTAGTGATTACAATTAAGGACAAGAAATTAACCTCTTGAATGAATAAAGTAAACAAACGCTAGCTCTTTGGAGCATTCTGGTGGGGCAGCCTTCGTGGAACCCCAGAAGCATCTCTGGGCCAATGGTCCACAGCTTACTGGAAAAGCAGCTTCCTGTCTCTACAATTTCACTGCCGTAAGTTGAAATCCCTTACATGTTTCTCTATGATCTCTGAGAGCTGGGTCCTTCTGGAGACACAGAACAGTACAGGTGTTTTTTCAGAGACTGGCTTAAGGAATTGAGTAAGGAAAGACCATCTGGGCCCCCTGCCTGAGATCTGTCACACTGTTGAAATGACTTTAATAGAACAGTCACTTTCTAGGTTGTTGTTTAGGATGAGGCCAGTAGACTCATCGTTCAACAATTACACAAATTAAGGCAATAAGGACAACACAGTCATGGAGCTGGCATTGAGATTCCCGTTTCTCCAATGCCTTCCTCTCAAAAGAACAAAGCCCACAGTCATATTAGAGGAGCTGATGTGACACAAAGAATTTGTCTGCCGGGCGAGTGCCCCCTACAAGGTAGATAATCAACAGGAGTTGCTTTCCTCTCTATTTGGAATGCTGTCATGAAACAGATGGCACTGGGGGCGCCTGGGTGGCTCAGTTGGTTAAGCATCCTACTTTAGCTCAGGTCATGATCTTGAGGTTCGTGAGTTCGGGCCCCCTATTGGGCTCTGTGTTGACAGCTCGGAGCCTGGAGCCTGCTTCGAATTCTGTGTCTCCCTCTCTCTTTGCCCCTCCCTCACTCACACTCTGTCTCTCTCTCTCTCTCTCTCTCCCCCTCAAAAATAAACATTAAAAAAAAAGAAAGAAACAGATGGCACTCAAAAATGTCTGCCTAATGAATGAATCTATGGCTTAGAAGTCCTGAAACTGAGTAGCTTGGAGTCAGGTAATCCACAGGGATACTATAAATAGCCAGGCTGAAAACAGTTCCATTCATGCTGTAATTGAGTTACATTCTAGCTAACTATATAGGGTATTCGTCCAGGCTGGAAACAGACAAAAATATAGAATGTCATCAAGGACATCTTCAGGAAAAAAAAAAAAAAAAAAAAGGACCTATGTTTCTAGATGGTATGGATACCGTATATGTTAACATCAAATATTTCTGATCTTTTTACCAGTTTGATCTAGGAGGATATAACAAATCTTTTTTGTTTTGGAAGGCTTTGATCAGAACACTATGTGGCATAAACCCTATTGGCAGCACTGTCAATGGGCCTCACACAGAGGAGGGACTCCGAGTGACACAGGTGCTTGTGAACTGAGCTGTGACAGTTGGTTTCTCTTGGGCTCCTGAAGGGCATCAAGAGGACATAAGCAGGCAGCCAGAGAAGCCAGCAGACAGCAGCAGTGTTTTACCTCACTCCAGTCCTTCACCAGCAGTGCTGGGCTGGAGGATCAATGGCCGGTCCCTTCGAAGGAATAATGGTGACGGTGATGGTGGGGAAGGCAGGAGCAGAACAAGAAGGGGTCTGATCGATCCCTTTCTCAGAGCCACCAACTCTTAGGTCTTTCTTGAGAAACATTTCCTCTAAGGGGACTTGCCTTTCTTTTCTCTCTGCTTCCCCATCCAACTGGTGTTGGGCCCCCTCAAAGCGGAGGATGTAGGAGAAATGGTTCTTACCGTATTGAAACCTTACCCCCTGTGTGATGACATTAGGAGGCAGGGCCTTTGGGAGGTGATTAGGTCATGAGAGTGGGGCCCCCATGATGGGATTAGTGCCCTTATAAGAGACCGGGGGTGCCTGGGTGGCTCAGTCATTTGAGTGTCTGGCTCTTGGTTTCTGCTCAGGTCATGATCTTTCAGTTACATGGGCTCTGCGCAGGCAGCTCAGAGGTTGCTTCAGATTCTCTATCTGCCTCTCTCTCTGCCCCTCCCCCACTCACACTATCTCTGTCTCTCTCAAAACAAATGAATACACTTAAAAAAAAAAAGAGAGAGAGAGACCCCAAACAGCTCCCTAGCCCCTTCTGCTCTGTGAGGACACAGCACAAGATGATCATCCGGGAACCAGGAAGCGGGACCTCACCAGAAAATGGAATCTACCAGAGCCTTGATCTTGCACTTCCAGCTTCCAGAACCACGAGAAATAAATTTGTGTTGTTCATAAGTCTGTGGTATTTTGTTAGCGTGGCCGGAATGGACTAAGACTGTTCTCCAGTTGTCCCTGTGATGAGGTCAAGATATAATACAAGGATGTTGTGATGGTCAATTAACTACCAAGTAAGGAGTCCTGCCTGCTATTAAAGTCAGGTTAATTGAAAAGCATAATTGTCCAATAAACCTTTGGAGGAAAGGACAAAAGGAAAGTTCAGCATGTACATGGCTGACTAGTTTACATTTCTGGACACTCTATTAGTCTTCCAGCATCCTCTGAAAATACTTCACTCAACATCTGTTGGAAGAATTTACCAAAGAGGAAGGTGGGGATGATTTCAATAACCAGGAGGGAAGGAATTGGTATTGGGCCTTTAAAAAGAAATCTGCTAGGGGCACCTGGATGGCTCAGTCAGTTAAGCATGTGAGTCTTGGTTTTGGCTCAGGTCATGATCTCGTGGTTCGTGAGTTGGAGCCCTAGGCTGGGCCCTGCTGTGTCAGTGTGGAGCCTGCTTGGGATTCTCTCTCTCCCTGTCTCTCTGCTCCTCCCCTGTTCATGTTCTCTCTTTCTCGAAATAAATAACTATAAAAAAAAAAAAGAAAGTTGCTCTTGCTGTTGTCACCACAAAACAACAACAAAAGAATTGCAACTTTAAAGGCACATTTGAAGGCTCTACATATATTTTAATTGCCTCAAGTTTTCCCAAATCATGATGTAAGAAGCAGTATTTAAAAGAGACGGCTCACATAAAGAAAAAACAAAGTTGCAATTCAGAAATACTGGCTAGTTTCTTTTTTTAAAAACTTCTAATTTTAAATATTATAGATTCACAGGAGTTGCATAACTATACTACACAATGAAAGCAAGGGAATGTACAATCCACAGACGTTATTCAGATTTCACCAGGTTTACATGCACTCATTTGTGTGTATGTGTGTATGCATGTATGTGTGTGTGTGTGTGTAGCTCCATGCAATGCTATTACATACGTAGCTTTGTGTAAACCACCATTGCCAAGACCCTGAGCTCTCCCATCTCCACCATGCCCCTTCCAATGATTCCTTTATAGCCCTTCCCCTACCCCTGGCAATACTAAGCTGTTCTCTACCTCCAGAATTATGTTATTTTGTGAACGGTATACAAATGGAATCATGTAGTATTATCCTTTGGAGATTGGCTTAAAAAATCATTTATTTATTTTTTAGTCATCTGTACACCCAACGTGGGGCTCAAACTCATGACCCCAGTATTAAGAGTTGCGTGCTCTACTGACTGAGCCAGCCAGGCGCCCCTGATATCTCTTCTTATAAGGGCACCAATCCCATCATGAGGGCCCCACCCTCATAACCTCATCTAAACCTAGTGACCTCCCAAATGCCTCATTTCCAAATGCCATCGCATTGGGGTTAGGACTTCAACACATGAACTTTGGGGGGGGGGGGTGACAGATGTTCAGTGCATAACAATTGTTCATTCCATTTTGGTTTTTTTAACTGTTCTTTTTTTATTAAAAAAAACTTTTAAAGAAATCTCTACATGCAACGTGGGGCTTGAACTCACAACCCTGAGATCAAGAGTCGCATGCTCTACTGACTGAGCAGCCAGTAGGCCTCTCATTCCTTTTTATTGTTGAGTCTTATCCTATGGTATGGATGTACCATAGTTTAGCCAGTCACCCACTGAAGGACTTTTTGGATAGGTTTCAGTCTTTGGCTATTACAAATAAAGCTGCTGTGAACATCTGTGTAGAAGTTCACATGTGAAAATAAATTTTCATTTCTCTGGGATAAATGCCTGAGGGCAAGTGCTGGGTCATATGGTAAATCCATTTTTAGTTTTTTTTTAAATTAATTTATTTATTTTGAGAGAGAGAGAGAGAGAATGCACACAAATGGAGGAGGGGCAGAGAGAGAGAGAGGGAGAGAGAGAATCTTAGCAAGCTCTATGCTCAGCACCGAGCCCTACGAGGGGCTCGATCCCATGACCACGACATCACGACCTGAGCCAATATCAAGAGTTAGTCCCTTAACTGACTGAGCCACCCAGGCACCCCTCATTGTGGTTTTTTTTTGTGTTTTTTTTTTTAACAGTTTGTTTAAGGGGCTCCTGGGTGGCTCAGTCAGTTAAGTGTCTGGCTTCGACTCAGCTCATGATCTCATGGTTCGTGGGTTCGAGCCCCCCATCAGGCTCTGTGCTGACAGCTAGCTCTGAGCCTGGAGGCTCTTTCGGATTCTGTTTCTCCCTCTCTCTCTTACCCTCCCCTGCTCAAGCTGTCTCTCTCTATCAGAAATAAATTTAAAAATAACATTTAAAAAATTAAAGAAAAACAATTTGTTTAAAAAATATTTTTAAGTTTATTTATTTTGAGAGAAAAAGCATGAGCTTTAGTTGGGGAGGAGTAGAGAAGGGGAAAGAAAGAATCCCAAGTAGGCTCTATGTTGTCAGCACGGAGCCTGATGTGGGGCTTGAACCATGAACCATGAGATACTGACCTGAGCTAAATGAAGAGTCAGACACTAGACTGACTGAGCCACCCAGGAGCCCCCCTCCCCTGCATTGTGATTTTAATTCATATCTCTCTAATGACTGATGATGTTGACCATGTTTTCATGTGTTTGTTGGCTGTCTGTATATCCTCTTCAGTGAAATATCTATTGATACCTTTTGCCCATTTTCCAATTGGATTGTTTCCATTGAGTTTTGGAGGTTCTTTATATATTCTAGATACAAGTCCTTTGTTAGATGTGTGATTTGCAAATATTTTCTGTCAGTCTTTAACTTGTCTTTTCATCCTTTTAACAGGGTCTTTGGGAGAACAAAGTTTTAAATTTTAATGTGGTTTTATTTACTCATTTATCTTAATGTTAATTTTTGAGACAGAGAGAGAGAGTGAGCACACATGGGCATGCATCAGCAGAGGAGGGTAGAGAGAGGGGGGGTGGACAGAGGACCCAAAGTGGGCTCTGCACTGACAGCAGAGAGCCCCATGTAGGGTTTGAGCCCATAAATTGTGAGATAATGACCGGAGTCCAAGTTGGATGCTCAACTGACTGTGCCACCTAGGCGTCCTGATGTGGTTTTATTTTTTATTTTTATTTTAGAGAGAGAGAGAGAGAATACAAGTGGGGGGAAGGGGCAGAGGGAGAGAGAGAGAGAGAGAGAGAGAGAGAATCTCAAGCAGGTTCCACACACAAAGCAAAGTCTGACTCAGAGCTTGATCCCATGGCCCTGGGACCATGACCTGAGCTGAAATCAAGAGTCAGTCACCCAAATGACTGAGCCATCCAGGCAGCCCTGATGTGGTTTTATTTTAAAGTTAAAAAAAAAAATAAGAGTAGTTATCTGCTAGCCTATCTCCATGCCAAATAAGGGCAAATACATATTTCATTCATCTGTCTGTCCATCCAATGTTTATTGAGCACCTACTATGTTCTAGGTTCAACACCACGTACTAGTGATCTGAAAAGGAATAAAATACGGTTGCCGCCAAGGGTTCACAGTTTCATGGAGAAAGGGACGTGGAGCACATGCCTTCCATCAGCAAGTGGTAAAGGATGTAAAAGCTGGCCGTGGGAGCACAAGACAAGGCACCAGCTCTGGCCAGGGAAGGTGGGGAAGGCTGCTGCTCCTTGCTTGTCTCCTTCACACAGCTTCTGAGGGCCCATCAGTTATGGACCAGTTGAAGTCCTAGCATTATTCTAGCTCTATACAGGTCATAGTGTATCATGTAAAAACATTTCCATCCATTCTTTTCATCCAAATGACTGCTGGTTCCTTTTCTAGAATATTCTTTCCATATCCCCAGATAACTCCTACCAAAATTGAGGCCCTGTGGGTTTAACAGAGAATTCACCCCAAATGTGATCATTTTTCAAAAATAAAATAACACCTGTTAGTTCAACAGGTGGTCTTCACCGTGAAGTACACGCATCAAGGAAAGGTGTAGCTGGGCCTGTTGCATAACAGTCCTTGGTCCTAATATAGTAACGTTCATCTGAGAAGCTTAAAGGACTTGACTCACATGACAAGCTGCCTCATTTTGCACTGACTCTTCGAGGAAGACAAGATGAGATTTATTACACAGTGGCCTATGTTCCAAATAGAGTATGATGTTCCCTACCCAGGTAACTAGAAAAATATGTCCTGTGACACATTCAGGAGGAGCCTAGAGATCCTTAGGTGAGAAAAAAGGAATGAACCCTTGGTTTAGGCCACAGTTCTTCTCCAAGCATTTTTAAAAGTGTAAGGCCTGATCTTGCTTATATAGGACTGATCAAATTATTATTATAGCAAATAACTGAGGCTCAAAACGTGAGTGGTTTTTGTGTTCATGTCTAATCAATGTCAGTTCTCTCTGGGTAATGTGCCCCCCCCCCCCACATTCTCCTTCTTTTTTTTTTTTTTTTTTTAGAATGAGAGAGAGTGTACATGTACACATGAGTACACCAGTTGGGGAGGGCCAGAGAGAGGGAGAGAACTCCAGGCAGACCTCACACTGTCAGTGAGGAGCCCAATGTGGGGGTTGAACGTATGAAACCTGTGATCATGACCTGAGCTGAAGTCAGATGCTTAACTGACTGAGCCACCTCTTATAGAAGAGGCCCAGATAACACCCTTGGCCCTTCCACCATGTGGGGACAGAGCGTGAAGGTATCTTCTAGAAACCAGAAAGTGGGCTCTCACTAGACACCAAATCTGCCAGCATCTTGATCTTGGCTTTCCAGCCTCCCAGCACTGTGAGAAATACATGCCTGTTGCTTATAAGCTACCCAGCTAAGACAGAAACAAGGACAGACCTCCATCAAAATCATGGAGACGCATTTCTTCTTGTCACTCCCCTGCTAAGAAATCTTTAGTTGCTGCTCAATGCTTACAAATGAAGTCCAAATGCTTCATTCGCCGTAATCAGTCCCAATCGACCTTTTAATCTCCCACTATTTTTCTAAACACACATTTAAACACCGTGGTCAACAGATGGGCAGCCCCATGACACCCAGGAATGGTGCCTTGCTCATTCACCACTGTATCTCTGCGTTGTGGATTTTCCTGAATGAATAAATGAACCAGCCTCTCCAGCCACGGGTTCCCAAACTCACTGCTTTTAAAGGCTCCTTGGCCAGTCCTATCCTTAGGCCCCATGTGCCACCATACTAGGTACATACCCTCATTCCCACTGCCAGACACCACCTTTCCCTTCCTCTCTGATTCCTATGAATCAGAGGATTCCATGAATCCTATCCATGTCTCCAGGTTTGGCTAAAGTCCCAAATTTAAAGGCTTCCAGAACTTTCTAGCCCACCATATCTTCCTCCTTAGAAGAGCCACTGCACTTTTGGTACCACTCATGCATTTACTCCACATTTACTAAGATGGAACAGAACACAGGCCCTGCAGTAGAGGGGCTCACAGTCTCATAGTCTAGATTTACTACATATTGCTTCATGTTGGGCTAATGATCTTTCTGCGTGTATGTCTTGTCTCCCCAGGTATGTGATGGGTTTTTTTTTGTTGTTGTTTATTTATTTATTTTTGAGAGAGAGAGAGAGAGACAGAGAGAGGCAGAGAGAATGAGCAGGGGAATGCAGGCAGAGAGAGAGAGAGAGGGAGAGAAAGAATCCCAAACAGACTCTACGCTGTCAGCATGGAGGCTGATGTGGGGATCAGTCTCATAAACCATGAGATCATGACCTGAGCCAAACACTTAACCGATGGAGCCACTCAGGTGCCTCAGCAGAGGCCATGTTTTAAACTGATTTGTCCCTTCCTCCCCCAACGCCTGGTCCTTAGCATGGTATTCAATAAACATCTATTTTTCCCCCAGTAAACATCTTCTGAATGACTAAAATAATAATTTGACTTGGTATTTTCCCCCTCTCTGGTTTTCTTCCTCCATCCAGATAAAATAATGTCCTGTTACCCATCTGTGATACTTAGGGGATGGGTCTCATTACCCTTATTTTATCAATGAGGAGACTGAAACACAGAACGGTAAAGAAACTTGTTCCAGACTGCAAGTGAGTCATGGTAGCTTCATTCAAAATAGAGGCTGAACCGTTTTGGAACCAAAGACAGCTCTATTTCCATGGTGCCAGAATGTAGATCTCTCTTTCTCTGAGACACTGAGCATCAGCTGTGCCCTATTACACACACATTTAGACTTCCAGCAAAATCATGGAGAGGAAGAAGTGTTATGTTGGAAGTCATAGTTTGGTTTGTGCAGAATAATTAATGTTCTTCTATCCAAGATCAAGATGTATGAAAGGTAATGTCTGATAGATTCCAACACATTCCACAGAGGAAAGAGTGGGAGGCAGCTGGTGAGATGCAACATGTTTCTTTTCATAGAACAATTCTTGCGGAAGAAATGGCATTGCTGCCTTTTTCTATTTTCAGCACAAAGTAACACTTAACTAATCTAATTATTATTCAAGGGAAGGTGTGTAGTTGCAAACCTTCCTCTGCAAGTTTTGCAAAAGTAACATACAGTAGAGGATGGGAATGGCTGCAAAATTGAGTTCATACAAAAGGTTTACAGTTTCAATTTGGAATACGGATAAAAGGATATTTACAACATAAAAGGATATTTACAACATAGCCGTGGGGCACGAATACGGAAAAAACAGACTTTCATGTACCCATCAACCCAGCTTAACAACTAGAAGAGTACCAATGGTCCTGAAGCCTTCTAGCCACACTCAGTGGCTAGGAATGAACTGCTAGCAGTTAAAAAGTCAGGACGTTTCACATAAAAACCTGGATATCCAGCTTCTTCTTCTTCTTCTTCTTTTTTTTTTTTTTTGTAAGTTTATTTATTTATTTGAAGAAACACAGAGACAGTGCAAGTAGGGGAGGGGCAGAGAGAGGGAGAGAGAGAATCCCAAAAAGCCCAGATGCAGGGCTCGAACTCACAAAGCTGTGAAATCATGACCTGAGCTGAAACCAAGAGTCAGATGCTTAACTGCCTGAACCAGGCAGGCGCCCCTATCCAATTTCTCTTGAAAAACCTGCATTCCTGTAGGGAAATAATGGATCAGGTCACTCCTCCAGGTCAGCACTTCCTTCATCCACATGACCCGTCTGGCCCCAAGGCATCTGAGTTCATAACCCCTGGTATATGCGTTTGCTTTCTGGGTTGGCTTTCTCTCCTTTGACGCAATTCAAGACCTCCCTTTCCCTAGTTCTTCTGCCTCTGCTCCGGGGCATTCCTTTTCTGGGTGGGGCAGGACCTTTAAGTGGCACTAGGCTCCTTGGAGACCCACGGAAGAGAAGAGGCTGTCTCAGCCCTTGGTGGACGTGAGCTGTGTACGTCCTAGTGAGCTGTGTACAATCGCAGATTACGAAAGACAGGCAACAGTGGGAATGGGAACAGAATGTAGGAGCACAAAGCAGGCAGAAAGTCAGGGTTCTCCAGAGAAACAGAACCTCTACGAGCTATCTGTGTACCTACCTACTTATCTGGCAATTAATTGATTTTAAGAAATGGGCTCACATGACTGTGGGACTGGCCAGTCTGAAATCTGCAGGGTAGACTGATAGGCTTGGGCCCCAGGGAAGATGTTGCAGCCTGAGTCCAAAGGGCCGTCTACGAACAGAATTCCTTCTTCCTCAGGGAGCCGCAGCCTTTTTCTAGTAAGGCCTTCAAATGCCGGGACATGATTTGCGAACATTACCGGAGGGTCATCTGCTTTATTCAGACTCTACTGACTTAACTGTTAACCTTATCTGAAAAGTACCTTCACAGCAACACCTAGACGAAGTCTGACCAAATATCTGGGCACCATGGTCTGGTCAAGTTGACATATTAAAATTCACTCTCCCAGACTGCATGGCTCTGCGTGTGTGTGTGTGTGTGTGTGTGTGTGTATGTGTGTGTGTGTGCACGCGCGCGCCTGGGAAGGTTCAAGTAGGAATTTAAGAGGTGGGAACACCAGGGAAGAAGATTTTGTGAGGAGGGAATGCTGTGAACAAAGAATTGGAGGCAGGGTTAGGGCTGAGTATGTTCAGCGAAAAATGAGCGGTGCAGTGGAGAAGCATAAAGCGTGAGGATAGTGCTGGGGGTCGTGACAGGGGGCAAGGTGGACGAGAGGGGTGGGGGGGATGGAGGGGGACAGGAGAAAATAGGATCAGACCTTGAATGCAGTCAGTTGCGGTGTGTGTGTCAAAGTGTTTTGAACAGGGAAGTGGCACAGTAGGACTTTTAAGAAAACCTTGGGCAGGGGCACCCGGGTGTCTTAGTCGGTTAAGTGTCTGACTTTGGCTCAGGTCATGGTCTCCTGCATTGTGAGTTTGAGTCCTGGGTTGGGCTCTCTGCTGTCAACACAGAGCCCGCTCTCTCTACCCCTCTCCTGCTTGTGTGTGCTCTTTTTCTCTCAAAAGCAAATAAACATTAGGGCGCCTGGGTGGCTCAGTCAGTTGAGCATCCAACTTCAAGCCCCGCATCTGGCTCTGTGCTGACAGCTCAGAGCCTGGAGCCTGCTTCGGATTCTGTGTCTCCCTCTCTCTCTGCCCCTCCCCTGCTCAGGCTGTCTCTCTGTCTCTCCAAAATGAATAAATGTAAAAAAAAAAAAAGAAAGAAACAAACATTTAAAAAATTAAAAAAAATCTTGAACAGACGTATAAAGGGTTGGGCAGAGGGGAAAGAGTGAGGCAGGAAGGGCAGTGAGGAAGTTTCTGGGATAATCAAAAGCAGGCTTGAGCAAAGCTTGAACTATCAGGGAGAATTCTTGTAAACTGTATATTGTTCTTAAATTGGCACTCATGAGAGAGAGAGAGAGATTGCTCACTACTGATGTAAAGGTAAATAAAAGCTTGAACTAGGCAATGAGACAAGGAGACCAGTTTAAGAGGCATAAGGTGGGAAAGAGGAAGGGTCTGTTTATGGATAGCGGGTAAGTTCAGAAGAGAAATGGAGTCCAAAAAAAATCACTGGGGTTTTAAGTCTGCGTGGGAGAAATGATGATACCACTCTCTGAGATAAACACCAAGAGGCACAAATTTTTTGGGAGGTGATGGGGAATCCTGTTTAGATAGTGCTGAGTTTGAGGTGTAGGAGGGGCCCTGGCTTCAAGGGCATGGTTTGACCCCCAGCGTTGTCCACTTATCCTCCCCCCCAAACCCCCCCCCCCCGCCTGTGAATGACAGCGTGTCCTTGGGCCTTCCGTCTGTACCCTGGGTTGGGGGGACGTACCTCCCTACTAGGGCTGCCGTGAGGATGCGATGAGCTAATAACACGTGTGAAGAATTTAGACCAGTGCTTCTAAACAGGCACAGAAAAACAGACCATTGAAAATGCAGCCCCATCTTCCCAGAAAATGTAAGAGTTTCAAAGCACTTTCCCTGCTGGGCTCCACATTCCAAGAGGGCTCATCTGCCCTGTGTGGGTGGCGACACTCAGAGACTGTAATTAAACTGAATTTCCATGACGAATCTTTCCTGCTTTTTGGTTCATAACATTAGGATGGCCAACATGAAGAAAGACTTCGCAGAGGAGGGTATGGGGTTCTGCCTAAGCACACAATTCTGCATTAATAGAGTACAGTGGGTTGGACAGTACGATTCTGACTCCAATTACAATTTTTTTTTACACCATCACGTAATTCTCTGACACCAGATGAGAGCCCTACATTCAGATCCTTTCTGAGGCTATCTACCTGGAGACAGCGTCAGATCCCACAGTCCTACAAGATTGCCCCCCTTCCCCCACTTCAGATGCCATAAATCCAGATTATCACCTGTGCTTCTGACCAATCAGCTATAGACTGGAGGTTCCAACAACCCCCACCTTTGCTAGAGCGGCTCACAGAACTCAGAGAAATATGTCACTTAATAGGTCACCGGCTTTTATCAAAGGATAACTCGGAACAGCCAGATGGAAGAAACGCATACATAAGGCAAGGTAGGGGAGAAAGGGCAGGGAGGCTCCATGCCCTTTCCAGGCCCTCCAGTCTCCCCACATCTCCACGAGCTCACCAACCCAGAAGCTCTCCGAACCAGTCTTCTTGGGTGTTTATGCAGGTTTATGACGTAGGCACGATTAAATCACTAGCCATTGGGGATTGAATTTAATTTCCAGCTCCCTACCCCATCCCACATCAGGGAGGGTTTGACTGAAAGGTCTGGCCCGCCAACCAGCCCCCAACCTTCGGCACTTTCCAGAAGTCACTTCGTTAACATAACAAAAGACCTTTATCGTTCACTCTCCTCACAGGAAATTCCGAAGGTTTTAAGAGCTCTGTGCCAGGAATGGGGGTCGAATACTAAATATGTATTTCTTATTCTGAATCACGATGTCGTTGACAGTCATAACCAGAGGACTTTAAAGAAATAAAAATTCAAAAGTTGAAAAGGTCTACAAATCTTTAAAAACGATTAAACCTAGTAGCTTTCAAAGTCTGTGAGACAACGACAGCACTAATCGTGAAGTAAGAAGGTGGACGGAAAGAATTAATTCATTTTACGAAGCACAGAGTGTGTAAGTCCAACACACAGGACCGCTGTGAGATTATGGCCAAGTTCTGCATCACCCACACTCAAGAAAGAGAAACTGCCAAAAATGCCATCACCTAAGATGCAGCATGGAATCTTGAAGGCATATGACCCTTTTCGTTGTATTTCTGAAGGTCCTCTTCTCTCAACAGACTAGGAGCAGGTAAATCATTTAGGAAATACATCTTCTCATTGCCCTTGTTCCCTCCGGTTCAGAGCCTCTACCCACAGCTTCCCTCCTTATCCCCTGTATTGCCTAGTCACTCTGCATGAATGAAGGGCAGAAATACACTGGACTTTTCTGTTTGAAAATATTTTTCGCAATGTTAGTGGTAGAGAAGATACCCTCCGATATAATTTTGTTTTTCATCTTGACATCTTTGTGGGAGGGAGGAAAGTGGATTCCAGGCCAGATTTGCTATTTGGGGATACAATAATTGTCTAAAACATGCCCGGTTTTGAATGTATCTGCTCTCACTCTTGGAGAATGAGGGTGTACAGCAATATCTCAAAGTTTCAGACTCCTCTTTATCCTTTAGAACTTTTATCAGCCTTCATAGTAATGTTTTCCTAATCACAGTTGACCCTGATCAGTTGAAAATCTCTGTGTAACTCTGGACTCCCCCAAAACTTTACTAATGGCTTAGTGTTGACCAGAAGACTTTCTGATAGCATAAACAGTTGATTAACACATTTTATATGTATGACATATTGTATTCTTACAATAAAGTAAGTTAGAGAAAATAAAATGTTATTAAGAAAATCATAAGGAAGGGGAGCCTGGCTGGCTCAGTCGGTACAGCACGCAACTCTTGATCTCGGGAGTGTGAGGTCAAGCCCCATGTTGGGCATAGAGCTTACTTTAAGAAAAACGTAAGGAAAAGAAAATACATTTGCGGTACTGTAAAAAACAAAAACAAAAACCAGAAAACAAAACACAAATAAGTGGACTGCGCAGTTCAAACCCCTGTTGCTCAAGGGTTAACTGTACTGTAAATTAGCTGGCTTTGGAAGCCGATCTGCTTTATTGGGAGCCAGAAACAAAAACTCAAAAAGGCTATTAGACTTTAAAACATAAAAGGAGACTCAGTGGGCTTTGCCTTTACCTCCACACCTGTAATTATCCTTCTGATTACAGGGGGAGTTCCCCCCTCCTTGAACTTTTTTCTACACTAAAGGGAGTATGGGTCAGTTAGATGCAGGAGACTTTTCCTCTGGACCTTGCAAGAAAACGACTGGTAATCATGAGGTTCACTTAAGGCTCTGAGGTTTCTATCTCTTAGAATCCCTTTCCCTACTGCTTTTCTTCAAGCTGCAGAATAGTCAGATTCTCTTTCTGCAAGGCTTTTGGTTACTTGGGCACATTATTTATTTGTACCACGATAATGTGATTTCAGTTTATCTCAGTCTCAGAAAATGGTGATGAAATTTACTTAAAACCATTTGTGGAAGCAAACTAATGGTTTTATACCCCTTAAGTGCTCTACCTTACAACTTGCCCAAGGTGGTCATTTGCACTATTTACTCATCATGAAACATCGATCGGGTAGTCTTCGGGTATGACAAGTGCCGTCTCCTCCGTGGACTCACGCACAACTGCAGTACCACACAGTGAATTTGTGGTGAAAAAGTGGTTTGCGCAATGGGTGCTTCAGGAGTCCTGTGCCAGAGCAACTCACTCTGCTGGGGGGTGTGAGGGGGAATTTGAGACAATGGGGGGAAGTGCATATGTACATAAATCTACCATGTAGTAATTTCTTACTCCTTGCAAAGCACTTTCATGCACTAGCCCTTGAATTTCAAACACCTTTTGAGACAGAAACGATTTTTAAGTTTATCTATCACTCCAGCCAACGTGGGGCTTAAATCCATGACCCCAAGATCAAGAGTCACACGCTGTTCCGGCTAAGCCAGCTAGGCGCCCCGAAACAGAAAGTGTTTTTCATCTTACTTGATAGACAAGGAAACTGAGGTACTGAGATGTCAAGTAAGTGCCCCCAGTCACACAGCCTGTAAGCAGTAGAGCAGGAATCTGAACTGCGGGTTCTAGGATCTGCAGTTTCTAGGCTTTTGTCTGCTCAGCTGCCTCTAGGGATTGGGGTGTGGGGGTGGTGCAAATCGTATATTTACCTCAATATGGGCCATCAACTTAACATTGTCTGGGAATGTAAGGAAGTGAGAATGCAAAAAAAGTTTCCCTGGTTTCAGCTTTTCCTAACCCTTTTTAGGTCACTTCAAATAAAATTTGCAAATGACTGCGTGTGAAGAAGATATGCAAATAACTGCTTAGTGGAAAAGTCCTTTGGAGTGCTCTGAAAGTTGGCTCATTTAGCTACCTCAAGTGCGCATATCATTCTTTTTCAGAGTGAACGTGTTTGGAGACAAAGCTTTGTATGTTTCCCTGCTTCCTTTCCAATTTCAAATTCCAATTATAACATATTGATTAACAAAACATTCTGGTGGTTTGAACTGAGTATGCCTGTGAGCAGGGGTTAATTGAAAATAGGAAACTGCTGTATATTTTAATTCTTTTAAGTATTCCCATGGCAGTACCCTGTATGTTGGCTTTACTGAAAAGAAAAAGAAAGCCCAGAACCAGGGATATCGGTACATCCCACTGTTGCTGGATGCAGTTTGAACTGTCAGAACTATCACCTTTGAATCTGTTTACCCTGGTCTATATGAAAAAGAAGCTGAAGCCAAACCAAGCAGAAACACCTCACTAATGCGACATGAGAATTCACGAATCTCAGGGCCAAAAGGGACCTTAAAGATCACTAAGCTTAATGGTTCTCAAGGGGGCACTGTGGAAATCTTTATTTTTGGTTGTCACCATGACTAGCATGGCTACTGGCATTTAGGGAGCAGGGACCAGGCATGCTAGATATTCTACAATGCTGGTCAGTCCGATACTGCAAAGAATCGATCCGCTGGACACTCATGTAAGTGAAAAACTAGTTCATCATGATAATAAAGGCTAGAACAGTATTTTACCTATAAACAAAAATATTTTTGCGCAGTTTTCGATACACACCGAATTCTCTAGCATTGTAAATACTTTAACAATGGAGAAAAGATTGTTTTGTTTCAAACATCAGCAAGACTTCATCATTTTGAAAAAGGTCACCAATGGCAATGCTGCTCATGGTACTTGAGTTGCAAAAACACTTTCAGTTTGCCTTTGTGACTGCGCTAGGCAGGTGTCTATCATGTTAGTGTCCTTGTGCAGGAGCATTCACATATTAAAATCCATTGTTTTATTATCATCATTTTGTTTCTATTCTACAGCGAGTTAGCGTTTTTTGAAATTGTGTGCTGTTAGGTTTAGATTTCATTTTCTAGGATTTGTTATTTCGGCACGGCTAAAAGGGGAGTTAACAAACAGTAGATATAAAAAGGAACTGAGTCTTTTTTACAGGGTTATGTAGTCAAGCCAACTCCTTACATAGATGAGGAAATGGAGACCCAAAGCAGGTAAGTAACTTGCCCCAGGACACAAGTGTTAATATTATCTCCCTATCTGGTCACAATTTCAGTTTCAATTTTAAAAATTGTAAAGGGAGAGAAGTTACGTGGTAATTTATGTGAGAAGTCCGAGCTATTTGAATTCTGGCAGCAGAAGCCCCTTTGAGGGATGGTGAAAGACCACGTATTATTTGTCAGTCCGGGGGTTAGAAGAGAGGGGGACAAACGTTTCAAAGAACCACGTATATACGCGGCTGCTCACTTAAAGCCAGAGTCGAGACTAGTCAAGACATTATCTTCTATTTAAGGGCTTGTGGCACTCAAACAAGAACTAGGGGTGGCTTGCTTCGGAGAGGGCTACAGGAAGGGGGTCCTCCTGCGGCAGAAACCTATTTCCTCCCATTCCTCACCCACCGCAGTGGCCTGAGGGTCACCCCCACTCCAAGCCGATAACGCCGTAGCATTTCCTCCCGCAGGCCTTGCCTGAGCCCAGCCACAAGACGCTGCCGACTCCCTAGGAGAGTCGTTTGCAAGCCCCAGGGTCCCCTAGCTTTGGGGGAAGCAGCGCACCGGAGGCCGCCGGCCCTCAGCCGCTGAACGTCCCGCGGGAGGAAACTAGGGGCTTAATGTAGCCGTTGTTCCCACGGAGGGCCGGGGTCTCGGGGTCCCGGGAGGGTACGCAAGCGACGGCTCAAGTTCAGCGCTTGATTGTCTCATTGTTTCCTCACCGCGGGTGGTGGGAGAGCGCAAGGAGCGCAGCGCGCTCGCCGTCAGGAGGGTGGATCAGTAGGGGCTATTGCGTTCCTAGGCGGCGCCCCCGCTGCCTAGGCAACCAAGCAGTTAAGTGTCCCGCCACAAGCACAGGTCCCCAGATCACCTCCACTACCACCCCGACCGCAACCCCGGTCACCATTCCGCCCTCCTTCCTCCTCCTTTCCCCCCTCCTCCTTTTCCCCTTCTTCTCTCCTCCTCTGCCCCTATTCCCTCTCCGGTTCCCTCTCTCTCCACCTCTCCCCGGCACTCCGCGTACTCAATTCAGGCCAAGGTTTGCTCCACAAAATGGCCACCGTGAGCGACACCTGCGGTCACGTGACCCGATGCCCTCCCGGCTTCGGGCTTTCTTTCGCCTAACTCCGATTTTGAGGAGCCCGCCCGCGGAAGAGCGTGGGCTGACTACTTCAGAGAAATCTCCAGACATCTCCAAGTCCAAGGACTGAGAGAGAAAAGAGAGCGAGCGTGCAGTTGAAAGAAACAGCAAAAACTGGGGGCATAGGGGAAAAAAAGGGAAAGAGGCCTAGGTTAAAACTTAAGACCTCCTAGCAGGCGCAAAAGGGGGACACGACGAGTTATCGCGAGATCTCAAGAACTCAAAGACTTAGGCTAGGGTGTTAGCGGAGAACAGGAGAACTGAAGCTCAGGCGAACTAGGGCAGCATTTGGCGCTCTGAGCTCTAAGATAGAAGGAGCCAGGGACGGGACTGCTTAGGGAAATCACGCGAGGTTTGGACTAAACGAACGCGCAGTAGCTAGGCAGAAGTCACAACGACAGGAGGGGTTCGGGTGTGAGAGGGAGGGGATACGTCTTACGTGCTGACGTAACAGCCATTCAAGTGGGTATATTAGATCCGTGGCCGCGCCGTGCGTTCCAGAGCCGCAGTTCTCCCGTGAGAGGGCCTTCGCGGTGAATCGAACACAGTCGCTTAGCAGCAGAAGACTCCGAGTTCTCGGTACTCTTCAGGGATGAGTCATGTGGCGGTGGAAAATGCGCTCGGGCTGGACCAGCAGGTGAGTTGCAAGGAGCCTACCGGGGTGGTTGCTGACCTAACTTGGTTTATGGCGCAGCGCTAACTGGCACTCTTAGTTCCCACCTCCTGGGTACTTCGGGCTGACCAGTGTCAGTGATTTGTGGCTATGGAGGAACGGGGAGGCGGTAGGAATGCTGGTTATGTTTGTCTCTCGGGCCGGGGCCCCGGTTTGGCCCGCGGTATTGTCCCCGGACCGAGCACAATGGCGGCTTTTGTGTGTGCGTGCGCAGGCGGGCGGAGGGGGAGGGGGTGCGCGCTCCTTCGCGGAGACGCGCACGCGCGAACCTCTACTGGTCAGTGACCCATGGGTGGGTGCGGGGGGGGGGGTGCATGGCGCGGCAGTGCGCGAATTGGAATCTTTTTGGCCTCGAGAGTTTTCGACTCCCTTTGCGCTCGCAGCCTGGATTCCTGTCCAGAGACCCTGCGGCCTTCGTGTGTTTGTGTGTGCGCGCGCGCGGAACGGCCGTGGTGTGTGTGTGTGTGTGTGTGTGTGTGTGCGCGCGCGCGTGAGAGAGAGAGAGCATGAGGGACGCAGCCCTGGAATGTGGGAGGGGGCGGCGCGGGGGGGTGGCTTTCGCTCGGGGTAATGGCGGCGGCCTTCTTTGTGTGGGGCTGGGTTCCTGGGCGGCGCTGCGGCCCACTAGCGGGAGAGAGCGGGCCACGGGCCGGCGAGGGTCTGGAAAGAAGGATGGAATGGGCATCTTGTTCCTCCTGGGCTTCCTTCCGCAGGCCTTTTCGCTCTAGCCCGGTTTCCGCAGGGGCCATCGCACGTCGGGTGCCGCGGCCGCTGAGGCCGCGTTTCCGGAGTGGAAAGTTTTGTGACGCAGAAGATTCGGGGAGGAGTGGGGAGGGGAAGGGAGGGAGTAATGGGTCTCTGCGTGTGCTGGAGCACTGGGCTCTAGATAGAGATTGAACGCGGTGGCGAGACCTCAGGGAGGTTAGAGACCTGATGTGGCCCCTTTTCTTACTCCACATAGTGTGCGGCGAATTAGCCGCCGGCCGCGCGCTGTTTTGGGTGGTACCACGGGTTGTATGACTGTTCCCGTGTTAGTGACGTTTGATCCAGGAATCGGCCGGAGGAAAAATACCCGGAATGTAGCTTGGGAGAAATAAACAGTTTTGTTGTTGACTTGTTGCTGCCTGTGAAGTGAGATTGTGAAATAGGTCAGAGCTCTGGGTCTGTCCTCTTAACTGGAATCCCCTCTTCTAAGGGTTTGGGGTGTAGATTAACGGAGGATGGGCTTTGGTGGCAGGAAGTCTGTTATTCCTCTGCAGTAGAGGTACCGTGCTACAGATAAGTTTTTCAGTGGGGGTGTTTTGAGACCTTTAAGTAAACTTCTGCTTACCCCAAACCCCAGAAAAATCCCGAAACAAAGTTTAGTGACACAAATTGATAGTAGCTTTTAATGCAGTCGTGTCTAATATGTTTTTTTTTTACAGATTTTGCGATCTGTTTCTTTGGGAATGGTTTTTTCTTTCATTAATGAATCAATTGTGTTAAATCCTTCAAATTGCTGACACGTCATATGTTGAACGAAGCACATAGAAAATCTGTTGTCAACAGCACAGCCTATCTCTATTTTGAACATTTTGTATATAGGTGGTCCCGATTTAAATAGATTATAGGCCGGAAGCCTTAGTCAAATTTGTGATACAATTAAATATGTAGCCTCGTTAGAATTAAGCAGCAAACAAATTGATAAAATTGCAAGAGTGTAATCGTCAGTTACAGTATCCTGCTTTATAGTTCATGTTGTCAAGTGTAAAACTAACAAAGGTTATATTAACAAGTGTAGAAGGAGTTTTTGTTTTTCTTCCTGTTTACAGCTATCAGTCGCTTGAATAACAAAGTATTATTAGCGTTTTTGCTAATACAAATTATGGAGGCGAGATGCCTAAAATGCTTATACTTTTT
The DNA here is from genome assembly GCF_003009895.1 of Hyaena hyaena. Classification (NCBI taxonomy): domain Eukaryota; kingdom Metazoa; phylum Chordata; class Mammalia; order Carnivora; family Hyaenidae; genus Hyaena; species Hyaena hyaena. The sequence goes on along the minus strand of NW_024080644.1, from coordinate 1,817,333 downwards.
TTTTCTTAAGATTTAGCCTCTCCTTCCAGTTTTCAGTGACTCCATTGATGATGCTTACAATTTGACAGTTATCAGTCTTGAGCTTTTAACAAAAGACTTCTACCACCTTTGCAAACAGGTGGCATTAGTGCTGTGTGATGTAGTCTTTTGTGGTTTTAAAGTTTCTTTTGACAGGTGTAGTTTTTTCCTGGTATTACTTAACAAGTAGTTTCTGGTTAGTCATTACAGAATGCGATGAACATAGCAGGTCTTTTTGTAGAATGTTGAGGCTTTGAGCCTCCAGTGTAAGGGGATGAGTAGAAATGGAGGTTAAAGAAAATGAAATGTGTCCTCTTTAAAAGTATTGAATGCCAGTTGTGCCACTTATGTCCAAAGTCTTCTGAACTTAATCTCAATCTTAAAAATTGGAGAGTGGTAACTACTTCACAAAGTTGGGTTTCTTTGTTGTTTTTGTGTTTTGTTTTTTTTTAAGTTTATTTTGAGAGAGTATGGGAGGGGCAGAGAGGGCTGGAGACAGAATCTGAAGCCGACTCCACATTGTCAGTGCAGAATTGATGGCAGGGCTCGAACCTTGAGATCCTGACCACCCAGGTGCCCCCAGAGAATTGTTCTACCCTACAGTGCTACCCTAATTAAAAAGACTTGTGCAATGTTTAGAGATAAAAGAACTAAGAAATGGTCAATTAAAATTTTTGTTCTGTTTTTCAGGTGTGCTTTATAGGCTTAAAGTAATTCTAAGCAGAAAGTTGATGGTATTGGGAACATTTGTCAAATATGATGGGAGTAAAAATGAATCCTTTGCCTGTGTCATTTTAAAATAATTTTTAATTTCTTGGAGCTTTTACTTTGGAAAATGTTACAAGGAAAATTCATTTTGAATTGAATGACTTAAATTTGGACCAGTTTCTATAGGATAACACCAGCATCTTAGTGTGCTGCTTTCCATGGTATAAGCAGTTTGTGCTATTTTGTGTTGGCTTAGACTTTAACACTCTTCAAAATGCATTCTTTGTTAACATTAAGAGTTTTCATATCAGCCCCATGAAGCAGGCAGTGCAACTAGTGCTAGTCAATGTTAGAGGGAAGGACTACTTTTCTTTTCGTAATATTTCAGCACACAGGTGGCTAACCATTTAACTCTATTCTAGTTTGCTGGCCTAGACCTGAACTCTTCAGATAATCAGAGTGGAGGAAGTACAGCAAGTAGTAAGTAAACCATTTTATGGATTTCTGAATATTAGAGCTTTAATAACTTAATGGTCCATTGGACTTATTTTAAAGCTTAAGAATTTCCCTCCAGTTTTTATTGTGTAGGGTTATTACTTAGTGTTACGTAGAATTATGTAGTATAATTAGTGGTCAATCTAAAGCATTGTGGCCTTTGGGTAATAATAAAAGGGACACATTTTCTGAGTAAAAATAATCATTAAAAAGAACTTGATAAAACACAAATTATCTTTGGAAGAGTTTGATTATGTCCATTATGAATCCTGAACCCAGCTTAGAGGTAGTGGGAATGTGTTTATCCCTATTAGAGTGAATCTACCAGAATTAAATTCGATAAAAGGAACATTCTTTTATTTTTAAGTTTATTTGGAGAGCGAAAAAGCGCAAGTGAGGGAAGGGCAGAGAGAGAGAGGAAGAATCAATCCCTAGCAGGCTCCTCACTGTCAGCACAGAGCCACGTGTGGCGCTCAGCTCACGAACTGGGAGATCATGACCTGAACTGGACGCTTAACCCACTGAGCCACGCAGGTGCCCCAGTAAAGGGAATATTCTTGTTCATCAGCTACAGCTAACCCTTTCCTGTGAGGAACAAGAGACTTCCTGATAGAACAAGGCTATATTGAATCTTGAAGTGGTGGTTAGGATTTTAAATGCTGAATTGCATCATCCTCTGGAAAAGAAGTTAGATACAAAAATTTTATTTCTTTTTATTTTTTTCAGAGAGTTTTGTTTTATTTGAGACTTGTTAGAGATTAGTATTAAGATGTAGGAATTTTTTACTTGGCAATAGACCTGCTTCGGGTCCCTTAGGTCAGATCTCTTCCTATTAACAACTCCCACCAAAAAAGGGGTGGGGGATGTGTACAGGCTGTAGGGTCTGGAAGCATTTTTTTCATTGTGTTAGGTGGTAAAGGACATGGCCTCATTTTTAGGCAAGAAAGGCCTCATTGGGCACAAAGTTCCTTGGTATTATTTAGATATCACTTTGTCATGCTAAAGATCTCTTAGGAGTGATCATCCTAATAGAGATCTTTAATACTTAGTTCAACTCAAAAGTGGAAAAGAAAGTTAAATTGCAGATTTATTAGTAATAAAGCAGGTTGACTTTCCTTGGATATATATATTAAGTTGCTTTTGCTTCTCATCCATTATCTAGGCTGTATTTCTTGCCTGCATACTTCTATAAGCAACGACAGTTGACTGTAGACTCAGCAAGCCCCAAGTTAAAACTCAATTCCTTGAACTCCTCTCCCCATTGCAGTTTTTCTTTAGGTGTGTTCTGTTTTGGAACTTACCAGGTTAGAAACAAAAAAGCCTCTTAGTGGCTAATTTTTCTTCCATAGCAGTTTTAGGTTGTTAACAATAATGCTTAATGTGGTAACTGTGTTTGACAGTTCTCAGATAATAGCAGGCCTTTAGGAAAAAAATTGTGTTGTATTAACCACTAGTAACAAGTTATATTTATTTTTGTGGGTTTCAATGATTAGGCTCCAGGTCAAATTTTTATTTACCAAATTTTTTTTCTCCTAACCTCTCCTTTTAAAGTTCTTTAAAAAAAAAAAAAAAAGCAATAACCCATTTAAAATAAAAGTAGATTTGTTCCTCCTCCCCATTTCCAAGTAAGTCAGATTGGTAGGCTAGATATTACTTTTTTTCCTAGGACTTTTTTTTTTTTGTTTTTAAGTTTTATTTTTTTCTTGAGAGAGAGCGAGCACGTGAGCAGGGGAGGGGCGGAGAGAATCCCAAACAGGCTCTGTACCATCAGTGCAGAGCCCGACACCAGGCTTGAACCCATGAACCAGGAGATCATGACCTGAGCTGAAAGCAAGAGTCAGATGCTTAACTGAGCCACTCAGGCACCCCCAGGACCGTCTCTTTAATAGCACAGATTTCTGTAAAAAGCTTTGTTTTGGCATTTAATTTTCTATTCTTTCTCTTAGAAGGACGCTATATTCCTCCTCATTTAAGGAACAGAGAAGCTACTAAGGGTAAGTCTTTCGAGCAACTTGGTAGACCTAATTCTTGTTGTGTTTAGAAGTCAGAGCCTAGGGGATAATGAGGCACTTTGGGAAGTCTGTAAACATTGTGGTCTCCTGTGCCTCTGTCAGAATTGGTTCAAATATTACTCTGGAGAAACTCATCTAAAGTCACACAGTGGAAAATTCTCTATTTCTTAGGTCAGATTCTCCTGGCCAAGGGCATGGTTACATACAATTTTAATAGTGTTGTACTTTGTGTTTGTAATCATTCATATCATGATTTTAATTTGAAAAAGGTGAGTGGGTGTCCTACTATGTAAACCAAATTGCATGGTGATGACCCAGTTATTTCTGTTTTTCAGAGCTGTCAAAAGAAAGATGGTTTATTGCAGAATAGGTAACAGATTATAGCATTGGACATACTCCCAGTAAGTTGGGAGTGATTCTCTGGTTTCATCCTCTTGCCCTTAACTGTTTTATTTGAAAAGTTTTGTCTAAATTGTATCACAACACCTTGTCTTTTCTGGTTGTGTTTGTTATGTAGTGATAACTAGTAGGTACCTCATTATGGGACAATTGTTTGGGTGTTGTATATTCTGTAAAATAGATTATCTGAAATTTGGAGGAAAAGTGAAGGTTTGGAAAACTAAAGGTCAAGAAGAAAGATAATAAAGAAGGCAGACTTGGAAGGGTGCAGAAGTCCATAGGAGCATGTAGTTTGTTTGCTGTTATTCTTCCATGTGCATATGCAGTCTATATATATATTAGCTTCACTGTTCCTGGCAATACATGGATATAAAATCTGTATTATAATTTCTTAACTATCCTATCACTATTTTTAGTTACTGCAGAGTTTATTGTCATGTGTTCTCTCGTTCTTAAGAGTGTTCTAGCTGAAATTTGCCCCCCACTCCCACCCCCAACGTATATTTAGTGCTTTTGCCTCTTCATTGTAGTGACAGTTCAAAGGGAAGGGGCAGTATCACAAGAGGTTTTAGAACTGAAAGAACTCTTAGAAATCTAATTCAGCTCTTGATTGCTTGCTCAGGTATTGATCACCTGGCTGGCTAATGGTAGAGGCATAAGGCTGAAGGAAAGTAACTTAACTTGTAAACGATTTTTGTTGTGATAAGTGCTACTGAAACTAGTTTAAACCTTTTCACTCATCTTTAAACTCTCTACCTCTTGGCCTAATTTACACCTTTCTCATTGCCTCTTGAATGGTTATAGTTGTACCCTAGGAATCTATCTACACTAACAGTGTAGGGATGAAGATTTTTCTGTCTCTTGGCTGTATTTCATGTGAACAGAGCATTGTTCTACTTTTTACTATTGAAACTGGAAAATAATGTATTAAGTCAGGTAATCTGACACCTTTAGGAATGTCTTAAATATCTCTGAAGAAACATTGAAACAATAACTGTTTTCCAGTAAACTTGTTTGTGCCTATAAAATGAAGGTAATTAATTGTGGTCATATAACTATATCATAATCATTGCTTATAGGCAAAGCTATTGATGTTTTTAAATGTGGTATTCATTTAGAACGCTTTAGACTGTTAAATTGCTTGGTTTAGTGAGCAATAGTTTCTAGTGGAGAAAATCTAAAAAATTTTGTGTGCCATTGTAAACCAGCTCTAAATCTTGGTTCTCTTCTGGTACCATGATAGGAATATTTCCATTGTCCTTCCAGTTCACAGAGCTAAGATAAAATTAGTGGAGGGCTTCAAATTCAGAAATCTAGGTATTGTAAATTTCTATTTAATACAATAAAATGGGTTTCCTTTTTTTTTTTTTTATTGAAGGATTCTACGATAAAGACAGTTCAGGGTGGAGTTCTAGTAAAGATAAGGATGCATACAGCAGTTTTGGATCTCGTAGTGATTCAAGAGGGAAGTCTAGTTTCTTTAGTGATCGTGGAAGTGGATCAAGGGGAAGGTATGTGATTTTTATTGATCTTTTCACCTTTATGTATATGCAATTTAGGAATTGGTCTTTAATTTGATAAGTACTTGTTCTTGTACTCTTCCCATTAAGTATGATGCTTTTTTCCCTTAATAGACCCCCTGTTTGGATGTTAAGCATTATATCTGTGTAATCATATTTTCTTAGCTATAAGAGGTCTTAACTAAATTGAACTTGTTCCATAGAAATTAGGTGAGAATAAGAACGTGCCCCTGGGCATAATGAAATCAGTTATTTTTATAATTAATCTAGTTTTATTTATATTTAAAGCAGTAAGTTTATTTAGTGAATGGCCTAATTTGGTTGAGATTTTTGTGGATATTCTTTATGACAATTTTTAAACACCTTATATTTTTGATTACACAAGTGGTGAACTGACCTCATGCGCCTAATAGCTGTGGTTAGTCCTGTGTGTCCTGATTTTTCGCAAACAGGCTTAAAACTAAAAACATCTTAATTCAGGTAAGGATTATTTTCTACCTTTTATCCAAAGTCTGTCACACAGGTGAATTGATTGTCCTTTTAAATGACATCCTAGTATGACTGGGACAATTGATATTTGGTGTGCTATTTTCTTTTTCCTATCACTAAAATATATTTGGATGAGAACTTTAAATCAAAGTACAAGTTATGTGCTGATACCAAATATTTAAGACTTGGTTCTTAATTTCAGCATGTATGAGGCCTGTGTTGGCTGTATAATTTTATAGAAATCAAGGCTACTTATTTTAGAACGTAAAAGCTGTGTAAATAATACATTTGATCTGATTAATTAGAGGGTCTTATTGGTCAAATAAGAGTGAGCAAAATTGATGTCCTTGAAGTTAGCCATAATGAGTAATTCAGCTTCTCTCAGGAATCGTTGTAGAGTAGGTACAGTAATCTGATAATGGTTAAATGATATTCTGATTAGTTGCTTATGCTATTCAGGTTTGATGATCGTGGACGGAGTGACTATGACGGCATTGGCAGCCGTGGTGATAGAAGTGGCTTTGGCAAATTTGAACGTGGTGGAAATAGTCGCTGGTGTGACAAATCAGATGAAGATGATTGGTCAAAACCACTCCCACCAAGTGAACGCTTGGAACAGTAAGTTTTTGAAATGTATGTTAATTGCTGTAAAGCCTTATTAGCTAGTGTAACAAACAAACTTGAAATGTTTTGATTTTAGGGAACTCTTTTCTGGAGGCAACACTGGGATTAACTTTGAGAAATACGATGACATTCCAGTTGAGGCAACAGGTAACAACTGTCCTCCACACATTGAAAGTGTAAGTATTTTTGGTTGACTTTTTTAATGTTTTATTTATTTCTGAGAGAGAGAGACAGCGTGAGCAGGGGAGGGTCAGAGAGGGAGATACAGAATCTGAAATAGGCTCCAGGCTCTGAGCTGGCTGTCAGCCTAGATCCCGATGCAGGGCTCGAACCCATGAACCGTAAGATCATGACCTGAGCCAAAGTCGGACACTTAACCCACTGAGCCACCCAGGCGCCTCTTGCTTGACTTTTTAAGACAGAAGAGGGAAGTGTAAATGTTCTCATAGCACATCAAAACAAGGTGGGCTTCCAGAAACCAAATATAGATCATGCCTACTTTTAGTAATTCTTTAGTTACATTAAAAACCTGCCTCATTGATTTGTGAAAAGGGAAAGATAGTGTTCAGTGTCACCATTACTAATAATTGGAAATAGAAAATGGGTCAAATGTAGGAAGACCCCAGATTTCTTCAATGTAGAGTAAGCCTGGGGACTGATTTTCCTTAAAATATAATGTAGTTTTACTTACAACAGCTATCAAGTACAAATCAGGTGTTAGGGTTTTTCCTCCCCATTATCGTTTTAGTATAAAACAGAAATAGCTCTCGGATAGCATTTCTAGCAATATAACCCCGTTGAATTTCTTGACAGTTCAGCGATGTTGAGATGGGAGAAATTATTATGGGAAACATTGAGCTTACTCGTTATACTCGCCCAACTCCAGTGCAAAAGCATGCTATTCCTATTATCAAAGAGAAAAGAGACTTGATGGCTTGTGCCCAAACAGGTAAGTTTACTTGGTAAAAGTAAAAAGTTGTCAAAAATACCTTAGTTGGGTTTACTCTTGTAAAACTAGTACCAAAAAAACCCCACACAGGATATCTAAGTTCTGTGGGGAAGCTTGAGTCCCAGATGTAGCCTAACTGGTATATTTTGATACAGATATGGAGTAGCTGGCTGGTATTTCTTGTCTTAGACCTTTGGATTCTATTATCTTTAGTGTTCTCATTAGGGTGTCTTGGGGATCCCTGTAGAAAGCCCTTAGCCTGTTAATTGTTGAAACAGGGTTAGATTATTGTCATTGTGCAATGGTGGGAAATTAGCACTGTAACTTTTTTTTAAAAAGTTTATTAATTTAGAGAGAACAGGAGCAGGGGAGGGTCAGAGAGAAGGGGAGAAAGAGAATCCTAAGCAGGCTCCCCACTGTCAGTGCAGAGCTCAATGTGGGGCTCGAACTCACAATCGAGAGATCGATAAGAATGATCAGAATAGTCTGATTCATAGGATTGTGGCCAAGGGAAAGAAAGGTGCCTTCATGGTAAAGGAGTACCTCCCATCTTTTGGGAATGGGGATAGTTCTAGCCTCTAAATTGAGTGCAAGCTTTGCTATATCTGTGAGTTTGACCAATTTGAAGGGGGGTGGCACATTTGCAAACACAAATGCAAAAAAGTGAATACTACATTGTTATTGATCAGAGTTTGGTATACTTTCTCTGTAAGAGAGTGAAATAAACATTTTTGATTTTATGAGCCACATAGTCTCTGTTGCCAATCTACTCGTTTCTGCTGTTTGTAGTGTGAAAGGACCTATAGACTGCATGTAAATGATTGGGCCTGGCCGTATGCCAGTAAAGCTTTATTTACAAAGATTCATAGGGCCTTAGTTTGCTGACTTCTGTTACAGATGGGTCAAAGAAGTCATTTCTTGGTATTTAATAAACTGTTAGTTTTTAGAAAATTTATTGGGGTATAAAAGTAAACCACTAATTAACTAGTAATGGGGCAGTTAAAAAACTGTCCTCTACCAATATTTATTCAAAAATAATAAGCAGGTCTTTCTTTCTCTGAATATGCTTTCTCTTAAACAGGGTCTGGAAAAACTGCAGCATTTCTTTTGCCTATCTTGAGTCAGATTTATTCAGATGGTCCAGGCGAGGCTTTGAGGGCCATGAAGGTAAATATTTGTTATGTGGGGCATTATTTATTCTTTTTAAATAAACTTTATGCCCAGCCTGGCGCTTGACCTCCCTACTCCGAAATGTAGAGTTGCACACTGTACTGACTGAACCTGCCAGGTGCCCTGAAATGTGCCATTATTGTAGAACTTTGTAGGTAGCTGTTGAGAACTTTCTAAATGGCACATCTACTTATTCCAAATTATTTAATGAAAAACAGTTTTCAAGTATAATCTAAACTACAGAAGGGAATTATGCTGTAATAGACCTTTAAAAGAAGATGTTAAGAGTTTAATTTACAAATTATTTCTTAGGAAAATGGAAGGTATGGGCGTCGCAAACAGTACCCAATCTCCTTGGTATTAGCACCAACTAGAGAATTGGCAGTACAGATCTATGAGGAAGCCAGAAAAGTAAGTACACGTTTCAGGGATTATTGGCTTTCTCGTTGATACATGTGAAATGTTTTATGATTATGAAGAAGAGTTGGCCTTGAAGTTGATAACAATTTCTTTGCTTATAGTTTTCATACCGATCTAGAGTTCGACCTTGTGTGGTTTATGGTGGTGCTGATATTGGTCAGCAGATTCGAGACTTAGAGCGTGGATGCCACTTGTTAGTAGCTACTCCAGGACGTCTAGTGGATATGATGGAAAGAGGAAAGATTGGATTAGACTTCTGCAAGTATGTTAATTTTTAAGTGCATAAAATGTAGTATTTTTTAAATTGCTGACCATTAGCTTTGTAGTATTTACTAGCATTGTTTAAGTTTTAAGATCCAGAAGTGATTTATTTTAGTGCTCTTTTATGAGAAGTTTACTAATTGTAGTTTTAATGTTGAAATATCGGTGACCTTTTAGTAGAGGTTGAGAATGACTGGACTGGGACAGAGTCAGAAGTAGTAAGAGCTAGTTTTGCTGTGCTTGTGAATGATTTATTTTGCGGCACAAGTCCTGTGCGGTGTCTTGTGTACGTGTGTTAAATCCTGCAGTGTGAGGAATTTAACCATCAGTGAATATGATTGTATGTAAATAATAGCTGTACTAAACTTATCTTTTCTCAAATTCTAAACTGAATGTTTTTATGACAGATACTTGGTGTTAGATGAAGCTGATCGGATGTTGGATATGGGGTTTGAACCTCAGATACGTAGAATAGTTGAACAAGATACCATGCCTCCAAAGGGAGTTCGCCATACTATGATGTTTAGTGCTACTTTCCCTAAGGAAATACAGGTATTGTGTGATGCTGCAAGTTTTATTTACTTAAGGAATTTGTTGGCCTCAGTAGATGAAGATAATTCTTTTCTTTCAGATGCTTGCTCGTGATTTCTTGGATGAGTACATCTTTTTGGCTGTAGGAAGAGTTGGCTCTACCTCTGAGAACATCACACAGAAAGTAGTTTGGGTGGAAGAGTCTGACAAACGGTCATTTTTGCTTGACCTTCTAAATGCCACAGGTAAAATTAGAAAACTTTTAGTGTCACTCTGGTGGTTTAGGTAATGGGACTCCATTTGGCTCACCTTTATTGCTTTTCCTCTCCATTTAAAACTTCCTGTTAAAGTCTATTTATTTGCCTCTGTTTGGATGTTTACTAAACGTAAAGAGAACTAAGACCCTATTAGTGACAAATACTTGGGTAATTTTTCACAATCAGGCAAGGATTCGCTGACCTTAGTGTTTGTGGAGACCAAAAAGGGTGCAGATTCTCTGGAGGATTTCTTGTACCATGAAGGGTATGCTTGTACCAGCATCCATGGAGACCGATCTCAGAGAGACCGAGAAGAGGCCCTTCACCAGTTCCGCTCAGGAAAAAGCCCAATTCTAGTGGCTACAGCAGTATGTATAGTAAAATCTTATTTTCAAGTTGCCCATGTTCAGCTTTGGCTTTAAGTGCACCCTGTGTAACAAAAATTACTTTCCAGGTAGCAGCAAGAGGACTGGACATTTCAAATGTGAAGCATGTTATCAATTTTGACTTGCCAAGTGATATTGAGGAGTACGTACATCGCATTGGCCGTACGGGACGTGTAGGAAACCTTGGTAAGTGTTTGGTTACTTGATGGGCTGGTGGTAGTTTTTCAGTGGAATACATGTGGCAAAGAGCTTTTCAGGATCTTACACTTAAGAACTGTATGACCAGGGGGTGCTGTTAAAGTCTATCTCTGCAATATAGAAGTGACTTGTGATCTCTTTTTAGTGTTCTACTTAATAGTCTGTGTAGCAGTGTAAGAATTCTATGCTTTTTATGGAAGACTTTAATTTATGTACTTTTTGGGACTGGTTTAGGCCTTGCCACCTCATTCTTTAATGAGAGAAACATAAATATTACGAAGGATTTGTTGGATCTTCTTGTTGAAGCTAAACAAGAAGTGCCATCTTGGTTAGAAAACATGGCCTACGAACACCACTACAAGGGTAGCAGTCGTGGACGGTCTAAGAGGTGAGGCATATGGGTGGCATATATAAAGAATGGGGGTGGGTGCTGTGTCCAAAGTTAACTTTTCAGGTACTTAGTGGAATAGGCTTCATTTCTTTAGGTTGCCTGGATCCTTTGGGTAAGGGGTGTTAGAAGGGGTTGTCAACAATGTTCACGCGAGCCGTTTATGGCTGCAGCCTTTAATATCGCATTAGGGAAAACGGGGCTGGATGGGGAATGGTTAGAATCCAAAATTCAGGAACTGACCATCACCATTGGGAGTTTTAAACAAGAACTGGCTTATCTGATGGGATCTTCTCTTCCTTCCAATCACCAACACGGTTCTGTTGCAGCAGTAGATTCAGTGGAGGTTTTGGTGCCCGAGACTATCGACAAAGCAGCGGTGCCAGCAGTTCCAGCTTCAGCAGCAGCCGCGCAAGCAGCAGCCGCAGCGGGGGAGGTGGCCACGGCAGCAGCAGAGGGTTTGGTGGAGGTAATGTTCATTTTTAACCTCCTGTCCTCGGGGAGGGCTTCTTCCTTGTAGTCCTCTTTTTCAAAGCATAGTTAAAAACACTAGGGAAGTCCAGGCCCAAAGACTGCTTTTCATAATTTGACATCAAAGTACTTAAGGAAGGGAATGGTTGTATTTAATAGTGGATGACTTAATTAATTTCTCTCTTTTTTAAATCTCTCCTTAGGTGGCTATGGAGGCTTTTACAACAGTGATGGATACGGAGGAAATTATAACTCCCAGGGGGTTGACTGGTGGGGTAACTGAACCTACTGTATAGTAGGTCACCCTGCCAAACAAGCTAATATGGAAACCACATGTAACTTAGCCAGACTATACCTTGTGTAGCTTCAAGAACTCGCAGTACATTACCAGCTGTGATTCTCCACTGAAATTTTTTTTTTAAGGGAGCTCAAGGTCACACGAAGAGATGAAAGGAACAATCAGCAGCCCTGTTCAGAAGATGGTTCGAAGATTTCATTGCTGTAGTTTGGATTAACTCCCCTCCCGCCAACCCCCATCCCAAACTGCATTTATTAATTTTGTGACTGAGGATCATTTGTTTGTTAATGTACTGTGCCTTTAACTTTAGACAACTTTTTATTTTGATGTCCTGTTGGCTCAGTAATGCTCAAGATATCAATTGTTTTGACAAAATAAATTTACTGAACTTGGGCTAAAATCAAACCTTGGCACACAGGTGTGATACAACTTAACAGGAATCATCGATTCATCCATAAATATTATAAGGAAAAAACTTATGCGGTAGCCTGCATTAGGGCTTTCTGATACTTGCAGATTGGGGGAAAACAAACAACAAACGTCTTGAAGCATATTAACAGAATTAGTTTCTAATGTGGCAAACTGTATTAAGTTAAAGTTCTGATTTGCTCACTCTATCCTGGATAGGTATTTAGAACCTGATAGTCTTTAAACAAGCCATTCCAGTCATGATGAGGTGATGTATGAATACATGCATACATTCAAAGCACTGTTTTCAAAGTTAATGCAAGTAAATACAGCAATTCCTCTTTCAATGTTTAGGCAGATCATTAATTATGAGCTAGCCAAATGTGGGCATATTATTACAGGGAAAGTTTAAAGGTCTGATAACTTGAAATAGGTTTTTAGGAGAATTCATCTACTTAGACTTTTTAAATGCCTGCCATAAATGAAATTGAAATGGTAGAATGGCTGACCACAGCAATGACCAGCCCTCATTGGGGCCCTGGGTGATTTTTGGTCTAATAACGCATGCTAGTGTTGATGTTTTTTGGTCAAGAGGGTATGAACAGGAAGAATTAATGCAGCAGGCTTTATTTTAAATGCCGATTCACATTACTCTGTTCAAGCTGCGTTGAGATGTTAAACTGGCTTACTATAGACTTTGTAAAAATGGCTCCAGAAGAGTAACAAACTGAAATCTTTGAGATCACACAGGTTGGAAATATGTACATAACTGCACAAGGTGTCAATTCTGCTATACAGTGCAGTTGTAGTCAGTTTTAGTTGCATAGGTTTCCATTGTATTTATAGTCTGTTTATGCTAAATCTGGCCAAAGATGAGCATTGTCCACCACTAAAATGCCTCTGCCACTTTGAATTCTGTGCTAATTTTGTGGCCAGAATGCGGTGATCAAAACGCTCAATCTTTTTACAGTGGCATAGGAAGACGGCAAAAATTTCCTAAAGTGCAATAGATTTTCAAGTGTATTGTGCCTTGTTCTAAAACTTTTATTAAGTAGGTGCACTTGACAGTATTGAGGTCATTTGTTATGGTGCTATTTCAATTAGTCTAGGTTTAGGCCCTTGTACATTTTGCCCATAACTTTTTACAAAGTACTTCTTTTATTGCACATTCAGAGAATTTTATATATATGTCTTGTGTGCGTGTCCTTAAACTTCCAATCTTATTTTGTCTCTTGGAGATTGTTGAACGCAGCTTGTCTAGGAAGGGGATGGGACTAGATTCTAAAAATTTATTTGGGACCATGGGAATAATAGTTGGGAAGAAAACTATTTGCACACGACAGATTTCTAGATACTTTTTGCTGCTAGTTTTATGTAATATTTATTGAACATTTTGACAAATATTTATTTTTGTAAGCCTAAAAGTGATTCTTTGAAAGTTTAAAGAAACTTGACCAAAAGACAGTACAAAAACACTGGCACTTGAATGTTGAATGTCACCGTATGCGTGAAATTATATATTTCGGGGTAGTGTGAGCTTTTAATGTTAAGTCATATTAAACTCTTAAGTCAAATTAAGCAGACCCGGCATTGGCAGTGTAGCCATAACTTTCTGATGTTAGTAAAAACAAAATTGGCGACTTGAAATTAAATCATGCCAAGGTTTTGATACACTTGTCTTAAGATATTAATGAAACACTTCAAAACACTGATAAGTGTCCAGATTCTCAGATGTTTGTTGCGTGAGTTTTGTTTAGTTGTGTGTATTTTTTTTTTTCAGTGAATGTCTGGCACATTGCAATCCTCAAACATGTGGTTATCTTTGTTGTATTGGCATATTCAGTGACTTGTACATTCAGCAATAGCATTTGAGCAAGTTTTATCAGCAAGCAATATTTTCAGTTAAGGTTTCAAAAATCACATAAGAATGGATTTAAACTTGCTGAATGTAAAGATTGAACCTCAAGTCACTGTAGCTTTAGTAATTGCTTATTGTATTAGTTTAGATGCTAGCACTGCATGTGCTGTGCATATTCTGATTTTATTAAAATAAAAAGTTGAACTGCACAGTCTCCTTTGTTGTTGTCAATTGTGGTTTATTATTATAGGTGAAAATAAAGTTGTGCTCTTGCCTGAAGAATTGTAAGGTGTAATTTTTTTGGTTTTGCTGTTCAGTACTAATTTTGAGATGCCTCTTGGGAGACAGACTGAATGATGCTGTAAGAATTTAAAAGATGAAGTTGCTGAAAAAAAAAAAAGATTGTTGGAATAGAGGGAAATCTAAGGAAGGTCCTTATGTGGAGGTACAGCATTGTATTGCACATCAGTTTGTACTTTGGGAATCTCTTCTTCCGTTCTTTGAAACACGATTTGAAGGACATTCAGACAGTGGGAAAATGTTGGGTAAAAATCATGGATTAGTAACCCAAGTGACGGTGGATGCTTCGGGATCCAGAATGTTAGGTGGTGGATGCCTGGCTCGTTCAGTCAGTATGGCATGCGATTCAGGCTCTGGGTTGGGAGTTCAAGCCTCACAGAGGACATGGAACCCACTTTTTAAAAGTGTTTGGGATTAGGGTGATAGAAATGTCTGGCATGGCTACCCCTTTACTCCCTTCCGTTTCTTTGCTGGCCTCCCGTTCCTGCACATTGCTGCAGGCAGCTGCTACCAATTAATGGAGGGCATGCGAACTGGAACTGAATAGACACCTTATAAACAATTAGATTGTGCCATATGAAAGGACCTTTCTGTTTTGGGGGTCAAGCATGGTTAAATGTTGGCAATTGCCTGTGATTAAACCTAAGGAAAGTACTCGATTAAGCTTTTCGAGTTCTTTGCAGTATGATTAAGAGCAGTTTCTTTTTTGGTATTCTTGATTCTGGACAGTTACCATTGTTCAGTTATTCATGATCTCAAAGCAGCAAGCCTATATTTGTAGGTCAGAATTTTGAGTCCTAATATGCCATATTAGTTTTGGAGACAGGAAAGAGGAAGGGAAGTAGTTTATTGTGGAAAGAGGGGCACCTGGGTGGTCAGTCAGTTGAGCATCCAACTTTGGCTCAGGTCATGATCTCGCATCAAGCCCCGCATTGGGCTTGCTGAAAGTGCAGAGTCCGCTTCAGATCCTCTGTCCCTTTTCTCTTTGCCCCTCCCGCACTTGGCACTTCAAACAAAGTATGGAAAGGTTATGTTAGGACAGCTGGATGGAAAAGCTAATGGAGTGAAATTGGATTCTGAGGATGGTTCAAGGTAACGGGGTGGGGGTGGGCTGAGTGCCTTTGTGGCTCTGTCCGTTAAGCATCCAACTTTGGCTCAGGTCATGATCTCCCGGTTTGTGAGTTTGAGCCCCTCCTCAGGTCAGGCTTTGTGCTTTCAGCTCCGAGCCTTGGGGCCTGCTTCGAATTCTGTTTACCTCTCTGCCTCTCCCCCACTCGTGCTGTCTCTCTCAAAAATAAACATTAAAAAAAAAAAAAAGGAACACAAGCTATCTGGGAAGACTAAATTGAGATTATTTCTAGTCTAGCAGTATTGAAGATGATAGTAGTCAGGTTTATTTGCATACTGTTAATTTTTGTAGTTTATAAATAGTATGTTTAAATATATACTTACATGCTATTTTCACACCCCCCCCCATTGTTTTGGCTTTGGTAATGGTTTGTTAATCATCCCTTGGCTGAATTTCAACACACAATTCTTTTCAAAAATGACTTCTAGAGATCACGTTTGAAAATGTTCAGTGTCTGCATGAACCTATATAAATGTTTTTTTTTCTATGATGGGCGGCCATTTCCCTTGCCCCTGTGCTCCTAAGTGACCTGGTTAGACCCATCACATCACAGGCTTACTCTTTGAACTAAGATAACTGGATGTTGACACTGGTCTTATCTGCCTTCCCATTGGAAAGCAGAAATCCCATTCACTGCATTTTAGGAATATCTTGGGCTTTTTTCTCTTCTCACTGAACACGATTCTTGGATATGTTGAAACTTGCTTTGCTTCATATCTTGTCCTCATTTCAGTTGCTCTAGTTTTCAGCATGTTTGGTCTAGTTCTAATGTGGTTTCCTCTATAGTGACTATTCTCCATTTCTTTCCTCGTTTTCGTTGTTGATTTTTTTATCCGCGAATTTTTCCCACCTATACCTGACTGGGCTGTCTTCAGGATAATTCTGAAATAGGATTCTTTTGACACCGGACACTATGTTTAATTATAGCATAGAAGAATATATCATGTCCTGGAAACCTGTTTATTATGGGAGAAAACACCATAGAACAGATGAGCACATTAGCTTTAAGAGGAGGCGATGTCTCAAAACAGGTGTTAAACATAGAATTACCACATGACTCAGCGATTTTAGTCCTAGGAGAATTCTACCCAGGAGAAATGAAAACAAGTTGACAGCTTGCTGTTTGCATGCAAACATTCGTAGCATTCACAATAACCCAAGAGTGGAAACCACCCAAATGCCAATCAGCTGTTGGATGGACAAACAAAATGTGTATCCATGGAATGGAATGCTGTTTGGCAATAAAAAGAAGGAAGTACTGACGCTATCTCAATCCTCTGGGGACGTGACCATATCCCTAATTTCCTTTCCCCTCTTCAAAGGATCATTATTAGGTGGGCCTGTTAGTACTGTGACACATGTCTGTATTCTGACTTAAGGTTTTCTGTGGATGTCTATCCAGTTTCAGTCCTGATTTTATTGTGTTAGCAGATATGGGCATGGTTTATAATTTGAGGGTTCCTGTTTTCCACGTTACACTGAAGATGACATTTTGCTTTTTTTTTTTTTTTTTTTTTAAGTATGCTCCATGCCCAATGTGGAGCTTGAACTCACGACCCTGAGATATCAAGAATTGCGTGCTCTATTGACTGGGCTGGCCAGGTGCCCCGACATTTTACTTTTTTAAGAGCTAAGTAGAGTAAAAATGCCTCTCCCATCTTTGGAAGAAAGGACTTCCTCATTCTTCCTTTTTCACTCTTCTTTTTTAAATTTTTTAAATGTGCTTTTGAGAAAGAGACAAGAGTGTGAACAAGGGAGGGGCAGAGAGAGGAAGACACAGAATCCGAAGCAGGCTCTAGCCTCTTCTGAGTTGTCAGCACAGAGCCTGATGCAGGGCTCAAACCCAGGAACCTCAAGATCAAGACCTGAGCTGAAGTTGGAGACTGAGCCACCCAGGTACCCTCTTTTTCACTCTTAATTCTACTCCATACTCCCCTAGATTCTCAACAGCCCATCTCATTTACCTGACATCAATGGATTAGTTGAATGCAGAATGGTCTCTGAACCTCTATTCCTGACCTAGTCACCTGATAGGAACTAGTGGGTCATCTGGTAGATATTTGGAGTGCCAAGGTTGATTTAGGGCTCATTGAAAAACTGGGGCCTGGGGCACCTGGGTGGCTTAGTCGGTTAAGCGTCCGACTTTCGCTTAGGTCATGATCTCGGGGTTCGTGGGTTCGAGTCCCGCGTCGGGCTCTGTGCTGACTGCCAGCTCAGAGCCTGGAGCCTGTTTCAGAGTCTGTGACTCCCTCTCTCTCTGACCCTCCCCTGCTCACGCTGTCTCTCTCTCTCTCTCTCTCTCTCCTAGAAATAAATAAAACATTTAAAAAAAAGAAAAAAGAAAAACTGGGGCCTGCTGAGTGTTGGGGAATGTGGCAATGAATTCAAATGTACTCTTTGTCCTCTTGGAAACTAGTTTTTCTTTTTCGGTTCCCCAACATGATGTTGCAACAGAAGAATCTGGGAAATGATTCTATGGCAACTCTCCTAATAGAATCCATCCCTGGGGTTCACTCAGGAATGTTTTGCAATTGCCTTTGTTTTGAATTTCCCCAGGCAATTCTGATGCAGCAAACTTAGGTACGGACTCTGCTGTTCTCTACTCTTTATCATCTGTTCTAAAACTTCCAATTACCATGATGGTGTTTCAAGTACTTCATGGCAGAAGCGTCTCTATATTCCAAATTAAGATAGATACTGCAATCAAACTAATGGTGGTCTATCAAGTTGGTCCTATGGTGTGGTACTAGTCTCCCTTTGCAGTTTTTAACTCATTACCCATACCTTATACTGTAGCTGAATATGATGCTATTGTGCAGACACATCCTGCAGTCTGCCTTTGCCTTAGTTTTTGTTCACCCTGTTCCTTCTAACTAGAGTTGGAGCTGAATATTTAATTTTATAGATAGTACTCAGAATACTGAGCTGCCACTTACAATTATTAGTGATATAGAGAAAATACTTGCTCTAATGGGTTGAGGAAGGAGTAGGTTTCACACTGGCGTGTGCAGAATGAGCTCAACTATTTGGAAAATACATAGAAAACTAGAAGGATGGGGGTGGGGGAGAGGGGAAGGGGGGTGATGGGCATGGAGGAGGCCATTTGCTGGGATGAGCACTGGGTGTTATATGGAAACCAACTTGACAATAAACTAAGAAAAAGAAAGAAAACTAGAAGGAAACCTGCAAAAATAGTGATGGTTCTTGCTTCTGGTTGAAATGAAGCGATTTTCTGCTGCTTCATTTCCTGCACTGAGCAAGTTTTATACAATTATATTTTCTAATAAAAAGTAACTTTTTCATTGTTTTAGTCTGAAATGATGATAAATTCACAGGAAGCTGTGAAATAGTACAGAGAGGTCATGTGTACCTTTCAAGCAGTTTCCCCTGTTAGTAACATCTGGCATAACTAGTACATCAAAACCAGGAAATTGGTATAATCCACAGACCTCATCCAGACTTCACCAGTTTTGTGTTGCCGTGCACGTGCGCGCGTGCGCGCGCGCGTGTGTGTGCGTGTGTGTGTGTGTGTGTGTGTGTGTGGTTCTAGGCAGTTTTACCACATGTTGATTTCTATAGCAACCTCCATAGAACTGTTCTATCACCACAGTCTCCCTCGAGCTACCTCTTTATAGTCACACCTGCTTCTCCACCCTGTCGCTAACCCCTGGCAACCGCTCATTTGTTTTCCATTTCTAAAATGTCATTTCAAAATTGTTAACATAAATGGAACTGTGCAGTATGTGGCCTTTTGAGATTGGCTTGTTGTCACTCAGCAGAGTGTCCTTGAGAGCCGTCCAAGTTGTTGCAAATAGTTTGTTTCTTTACTGCTGGGGGGTATGGATGCTCCATAGTTTGTTTATTCAGCTGTCAAAGGATAGTTGGCTTGTTTGCAGTTTTTGGCCATTACAAATCAAGGTTGCTATGAACATTCATGTACCGATCTTTGTGTGGACATAAATTTTCATCTTTTTGGCATAAATGCAATTGTTGGATCATATGGTAAGTATATGTTTACTTTAAGAACCTGCTAACTCGTTTTCCCGAGTGGCTATACCATTTTACATTCCCGCCAGCGATGCATGAGAGGTCCAGCTTCTGTGCACCCTCACCAGCATTTGGTATTGTCATATTTTATGTTGGCTGTTCTAATTGGTGCGCGGTGGCATCTCCTTGTGGTCTTAATTTGCATTTCCCAACGGGCTAGTGATGTTGAACTTCTTTTCATGTGCTTATTTGCCATCCTTATGTTCCCTTTGGTAAATTATATGTTTGTGTCTGTGGCCCCTTGTAAACTAATTTATTGTTTTTTATTGCTGAGGTTTCTTTTAAGTTATTGAAGTGTAGTTGACATACCATGTTACATTAGTTTTGGGCATTTGACAGTTCTCTACATTACACAGTGCTCACCATGGTAAGTGTAGCTACCCTCAGTCACCATACACAGTTATCACAGCATTATGACAGTATTCCCTAATGCTGTTACTTTTCATCCCCATGACCTATTTATTTTATAACTGTATGTTTGTACCTCTTAATCCCCTTCACCTATTTCCTCCATTTCCCTCAAATCCCTGCCCTCTAACAACCAGTAGTTTTCTATATTTATGAGTCTGTTTCGGTTTCTTTGTGAGTTTTGAGAGTGCTCTGTATATTCTAGGTACAAGTCCTTTGTCAGATGTGTGATTTGCAAGAATGTGTGATTTGATATTTTCCCAGTGTGTGGCTTGTCTATTCACCTTCTTTTTATTATTACTTTAATTCCAGTGTAGTTAACGTATAGCATTATATTAGTGTCAAGTGTACAATATAGCGATTCAACACTTCCAGTGCTCCTCAAGATAAGTGTACTCTGGGATGCCTGGCTGGCTCAGTCAGAAAAACATGTGACTCTCAGTCGGTTAAGCATCCAACTTCAGCTCAGGTCATGATCTCGCGGTTCGTGGGTTTGAGCCCCGCATCAGGTTCTGTGCTGGCGGCTCAGAGCCTGGAGCCTGTTTCGGATTCTGTGTCTCCCATTCTCTCTGCCCCTCCCCTGCTCATGCTCTGTCTCTCTCTGCCTCAAAAATAAATAAAACTATAAAAAAATTAAAAAAAAAGAAAGAAAAACATGTGACTCTTGATCTCAGAGTCATGAGTTCGAGCCCTATGTTGGGTGTAGAGATTACTTAAAAAAAAAAAAAAAAGGCAAGTGTACTCTTAATCCCCATCACCTATTTCATCCATCTCTCTTCCCACCTCCTCCCTGCTAACCCTCTGTTTTCTATAGTTAAGAGTCTGTTATTTGGTCTCTCTCTTTTTTCCCTTTGTTCATTTGTTTTGCTTCTTGTATTCCACATGAGTGAAATTGTATGGCATTTGTCTTTTTCTGACTGTCTTATTTCACTTAGCATAATACTGTCTAGATCCATCCACACTGTTGCAAATGGCAAGATTTTATTCTATTTTATGGCTGAATAATATTCCTTTGTATGTACCACTTTATCCACTCATCTATCAATGGACACTCAGCTTATTTTTCTTCTTAACCAGGTCTTTTGCAGAGCAAACATTTAATTTTTTAAAAGTTTTTATTTATTTTGAGAGAGAGAGAGAGAGAGAAAGAGCATGAGAAGGGGAGGGGCAGCAAGAGGGAGAGAGAATTGCAAGCAGGCTCTGCGTTGAGCCCAAGGAGGGGCTTGAACTCATGAACCGTGAAATCATGACCTGAGCCGAGATCAAGACTCAGATTCTTGGGATGCCTGGGTGGCTCAGTCAGTTGGGCATTCGACTTCGGTTCCGGTCATGATCTCATGGTTTGAGAGTTCAAGCCCCTCATAGGGCTCTGTGCTAACAGCTCAGAGCCTGAAGCCTACTTTAGATTCTGTGTCTCCTTCTCTCTCTGCCTCTCCCCCACTTGTACTCTGTCTCTGTTTCTCTCAAAAATAAACATTAAAAAAATTAGAGAAACGGGCACCCTCTTACACTGTTGGTGGGAATGTAAACTGGTGCAGCCCCTCTGGAAAACAGTGTGGAGGTTCCTCAAAAAAGTAACCATAGAACTTCCCTATGACCCAGCAATAGCACTGCTAGGAATTTACCCAAGGGATACAGGAGTGCTGATGCATAGGGGCACATGGACCCCAATGTTCATAGCAGCACTCTCAACAATAGCCCAAACATGGAAAGAGCCTAAGTGTCCATCAACGGACGAATGGATCAAGAAGATGTGGTTGATCTATACGATGGAATACTACATGGCAATGAGAAAGAATGAAATCTGGCCATTTGTAGCAACGTGGATGGAACTCGAGGGTGTTATGCTGAGCGAAATAAGTCAGGCAGAGAAGGACAGATACCATATGTTTTCACTCATATGTGAAACAGGATAAACTTAACAGAGGACCATGGGGGAGGAGAAGGGAAAAAAATAGTTGGTGAGAGGGAAGGAGGCAAACCATGAGAGACTCTTGAATACTGAGAACAAACTGAGGACAGATGGGAGTGGGGAGGGGGGAAGGGGGGGTGATGGGCATGGAGGAGGGCACTTGTTGGGATGAGCACTGGGTGTTATGTGGAAATCAACTTGACAATAAACTATAATAGGAAAAATTAGTGCATCCTATGACAACCAAAAAAAACCTACATTAAAAACAAAAAAAAGTCAGACTCTTAATGGAATGAGCCACCCATTTTTAATTTTTTAAAATAATTTTCAATTTGGGGGCACCTGGGTGGCTCAGTCGGTTAACTGTCCAACTTTGTTTCCAGTCATGACTCAGTTTTTGAGTTTGAACACCACATCGGGCCTTCTGCTGTCAGCACAGAGACTGCTTCATATCCTCTGTCCCCCACTCTCTCTGCCCCTCCCCACTTGTGCGCTCTCTCTCAAAATAAATAAATAAACTTAAAAAAATTTTTTTAAGTTTGATGCAATCCAATTACCAATATTTCCTTTTGTGGATTGTGATTTTGGTGTCATGTCTAAGGACATTTCACTTACCCTTGGTCCTGAAGATTTTCCATTTTTCCTAAATAATTTTATAATTGTACATTTAAATCTGTGATCCACTTTGAGTCCGTTTTTAAGGTATGAGATTCACTTTTTAACTGATGGATGTCCAGTTGCTCTAACACCATTTGTTGAAGAGACTTTCCTTCCCTTGTTGAAATGCCTTGGCAACTCATCAAAACTCAGTTGACCTCGTGTGGGTCTGTTTTGGGTTCTCTTCTGTTTCATTGATCTATGTGTCTATTCCTCCACCAATTCCACACTGTTTCCATTACTTCTAGCTGTAGAGTAAGTCTTAAAATTGGGTAGAGTGATTCCTCCCATTTTATTCTTTTTCACATTTGTTTTAGTTATTCTAGTTCCTTTGTCTTTTCAGATAAATTTTAGAGTAAGCTTTTCTTTCTTTCTTTTTTTTTTTTTTTAAAGTAATCTCTATGCCCAACGTGGGGCTCGAACTCACAACCCCGAGATTGAGAGTCACATGCTTTACCAACTGAGCCAGCCAGGCTCCCCTAGAATAAGATTTTTGTTACAAAAAATCTTGCTGGGTTTTGATGGTAATTGTGCTGAACCTCTAGATCAGTTTGGAGGAGAATTGACATCTTTACATGTTGAGCCTAAAAATATACATATATTTATAAATCTTTTTTTAAGTTTATTTTTATTTTGAGAGAGAGAGAGACAGAGAGAATGTGAGCAAGGGAGGGGCAGAGAGAGAGAGAGAGAAAGAGAGAGAGAATCCCAAGCAGGCTCCATGCTATCAGCACAGAGCCTAATGTAGGGCTCGAACTCACAAACTGTAGATCATGACCTGAGCTGAAATCGAGTCGGACACTTATCTGACTGAGCCACCCAGGTGCCCCAAGTCTAAAACATATTTTTAAGTCATGAACTCAGAATATCCAGCTAACAGGAAAAATCATCTGCTACTTCCTCCACGGAGCGCCCCTATTTATTCATCCTAGGATCAAGCTCTTTATGTGGAGCCTGTCCACGGAGCAGGTGCCTCTGTGAAATGCCACATTTTGTGAAGGAAGTTCATGTAGGAATATATGAAGGAGCCCAGCTGCTACTCATGACAACCTAGGTATTTCAGAGCAACCCTTCTGCTGAAGACAACCCTAAAAATGCATGTAAATTTAATGCAGGCATTCCCCTTCTGATCCAGTAAGCACCTTCTGGAAAGTTTCCTGTTAGGAACGGAGACAGAGGCTTCTCAAAAGTCATGTCAGTAACTATGCAGAAAATACAATATTCAGTTAATCTCAAACTTGGAAGGAACCTTACACCTTTTTAGTTTCATCTTCTTAAAACTCATCATTTTGAGAGTACGGGAGTCTTACTTGAATATTAATTCTCAGCATGCATTGAACTTAATTACCATAATGTCCCAGAATTTTAATAACAAAATTTTAATGTCAGTTTTCATCAGGGGAACGATGTCCTTGGATTGTATGTGGTGACTTCCTGTCGAAGTTCTTTAATTGGCATACACTCAGGCAAAGCCTTCTTTTTCACAGGCGGCACAGAAACTGCCGTGCGCAATTTGCAAGTCTGTTTATTCTGTGTTTTTTTTTTTTTTAAGTTTATTCATTTTTGAGAGAGAGCATGTGTGTGTGAGCGGGGGAAGGGCAGAGAGGCAGAGAGAGAGAATCTGAGGCAGGCTCCTCACTGTCAGCGTGGAGCTGGACATGGGGCTTGAACCCATGAACTTCAAGATAATGACTTGAGTGGAAGTCAAGAGTCGGAGGCTTAACAGACTGAGCCACCCGGGCGTCCCTGTTCAGTGGACTTCTAAGAGATCTACAATGTTAACAGTATTCCTTGTAATAGGACCTGGGGGATACATTTATTTTGGGTATCAGTGTCACAAATAGGCTTTGTTTCTAAGAAATATGTTTTCCTCTTGTGAGCAACATAACCTATACAAGTTTTCACTTCAGCCTACTCCTGGAATGAGGTGTGTGGCATTTATTAACCATACCGTGGTTGAATCTTAGCCTACTCATTTCTCTCTTCCGGCTTTTTTCTTTTTTTTTTCTTTTAAATAGTTTATTGTCAAGTTGGTTTCCATATAACACCCAGTGCTCATCCCCACAAGTGCCCTCCTCCTCCCCCCACCGACTTTTTTCATTTTCTTGCATGCGCATCGGAAACTTGTCTCCAAATTTTGGAGTGAAATAAGGTATAACTATATAAAGTGAAGCTTAATGCTATTTTTTGTCTGTTTCGGTTTGTTACCACAGGAAGGAATACTTGATATGGGAATTCAGATTCAACTATGATAATAAAAAAAAGCATGTGTCGATTCAATTTTGGCAATGCAGCAGCCTAGGTAATCCTATTTATTTCCTGCTTTGGAGTCGGGTGGGGTACAGCTCTTGGGTTTCATCTAATTCTATGGGGAAGTTGGGTTTATATTCCTGTCTGTGGCTTTCCAAAAACTAGCTTATCCAGACTGGATGGCCTCTATGACTGTGTTCTCTACTGGGAGAGAGCTGACAACTAATGAGTTTTGTGTGGACACAGCTATAGGCTTACAGGTTTTCGGTGATCAAGCAGTCAAAGCAAAGGTGTTTTTTAAAGACATTTAGTAACAGAAGGTAAGGATGTATTTGGTAACAGCTCTGTTGAAAACCCTAAGCAAAGAGAGGACCTGGCATCACCCATGGCCAAATTTGTACTTTGTCTTTTCTTTAAAAAATTTTTTTTAATGTTTATTTATTTTTGAGAGAGAGAGAGAAAACACGAGGGGTGGGGGGCAGGCAGCAAGGTAAAGACAGAGAGTCCCAAGTAGGATCCTCACTGTCAGCACAGAGCCCAACACGGGGATCGAACTCATGAGCCGTGAAATCATGACCTGAGCCAAAATCAGACGTTTAACTGACTGAGCCACCCAGCACCCTGGTACTTTGCCTTCTCTTAGATGCTTTCCATTCCCTCCCAGTGGAGGAAGTATGGAGTGTTCCTGCTTAGGGCCTGACCTCCTAACTATGCCTTCTCAACCACTAAGGACTGTGGTGGCCTCTCACGTAGGGATGCATCATCTGTATCTCCCTGTCTCCTGGATCATTCCCTTAACATCACCTGTCTCAAAGCTCCATCTTTTTTTTTTTTTTTTAACATTTATTTATTTATTTTTGAGAGACAAAGAGACAGCACAAGCTAGGGAGGGGCAGAGAGAGAGGGAGACACAGAATCTGAAGCAGGCTTCAGGCTCTGAGCTGTCAGCACAGAGCCTGACGCAGGGCTCGAACTCACAGACCACGAGTTCATGACCTGAGCTGAAGTTGGACACTTAACTGACTAAGCCACTCAGGTGCCCCTCAAAGCCCCATCTTGATCTCCTGTCTCTCTCTCTCTCCAGCTTGCGACTCCATTTTCCTCTAGCCGTTCCCCTGCAAAACCTCAAATTCACTGTGTCTGCTTCCTTACCTCTTATTCTTTTCCTCAAATCAGCTTTTTTGCTCCATCATTCCAGTGAAGTGGCTCTAACTAAAGTCACAGCCACCTATTCTTTCTCATCTGAGGGCGCCCTTCAAACAGCACTTGCCACTGAGCACTCTCGGTTGACCCTTTTGTCCCAAGGTTTCCCAGAGCTCACACTTTCCTGGATTTTCCTCCTCCTCAAATCTTCCAGGATGCAGCCACTAATCAGCCCCTCCATCTCCAGTCTCTCCCTATGCACTTCCACCCATTTTCATAGCTTTCAATATCATCTTTTAATTATTTAATATTTTACCCAGATAAAACACTGACTTATTTAAGGATCATATGATATATGAAGTTATACAGTGAAGTCTTATTCCCACCTGCCCCAATCCCAACCAGTGACCACATATTATTTGTCTATGCTTCCTAAGTGCCCTTATGCAAAGGTAAGCACATTTGAATATATTTTCTCCTCATTTTACACAAAAGATAGCACACTACAGGGGCACCTGGGTGGCCTACTTAAGCGTCCAACTTCGGCTCAGGTCATGACCTCACAGTTTGTGGGTTCGAGCCCCGCATCTGGCTCTGTGCTGACAGCTCAGAGCCTGGAGCCTGCTTCACATTCTGTCTCCCTCTCTGCCCCTCTCCTGCTCACGCTCTGTCTCTTTCTTGTTTCCAAAAAATAAACATTTAAAAATTAAAAAAAAAAAAAAGCACACTACAGGGGCACCTGGCTGATTCAGTTGGTAGAGCATATGACTCTTTTTTTTTTTTTAAGGTTTATTTTGAGAGAGAGAGAGAGCACAAGCAGGGGAGGGGCAAAGAGAGGAGAGGGAGACAGAGAATCCCAAGCAGGCTCCATGCTGTCAGTGCAGAGCCCGAACCCACAAACCATGGGGCTCGAACCCACAAACCATGGGATCATGACCTGAGCTGAACCTGAGCTGAAGTCAAGAGATGGACACTTAACCCACTGAGCCATCCAGCTGCCCCTAGTGACTCTTGTTCTCAGGGTCATGAGTTCGAGCCCCACATTGGACACAGAGCTTACTTAGAAAAAAAATAGATAGCATACCATATTGTTCCATACCGTTTTTTTTTCTAAACAATATTTAATGGAAAATTTTGCATGTCAATACATAGAATCCATTCTTTTTTACAGTTGTGTAATCAGAATATTCTATTGTGTGGCTATACCATAATTATGCAACTATCCTATTGATGAACGTATAGGTTGTTTTCCATCATTTGTTATGTCCAACAATAGTGCATTGAATGAAGTATATTCATTGGAAAAAAAGTATATCCGTTGAAATTTGGGTACATATGGTCAAGTTTCCTACAGGAGTTGTATCAATTTGCACTGCCACTAGCAACGTACAAGAATGCTTCTTTTTCCATAGTTTTGTGTATGAGAGTATTGGCAAACTTGTATTTTGGCTAATGTAATTGATACGGTTTTGTTTTTTTTTTTAAGCTGGGTAGTTTTAATTTATAGTTCTCTTCAGAGTGAGCTCAAACGCCTTCCCATATGTTAAAGGGCTATTTGTATTTCTTTTTCTGTTAACCATTCACAATGATCTTTGGCTGACTTTTCTTTTGTGCTATTGGTCTATTTTTTTTTAAATGTTTATTATTTTTGAGAGACAGAGAGAGAGAGAGAGAGAGAGAGAGCACACAAAGGGGAGGGGCAGACACACACACACACACACACACACACACACACACACACACAGAATCCGAAGCAGGTTCCAGGCTCTGACCTGAGCCAAAGTTGGATGCTTAATCAACTGAGCCACCCAGGCGCCTCTGGTCTATTTCTTATGTTTGACTTGCAGAAGCTTTATATTAGGAAGATTAGCTCTTTGTTATAGTAGTAGCCAAATCATTTTTGTTCGTTTGCTTGTTTGTTTCCATTTGGCCATTGTGTTTTACTCTGCTTATGATGTTTTGGTTTTTGACAACACAGAGGTTTAAAACATTTTTTTTAATGTTTATTTATTTTGAGAGAGAGTGAGCATGTGCGTGCAAACAGGGAAGGAACAGAGAGAAAGGAAAAGATAGAATTTCCAAGCAGGCTCTGTGCTGTCAGTGCAGAGCCTGACTCGGGGCTTGATGTCATGAACCGTGATATCGTGACCTGAGCTGAAATCAAGAGTCAGTCACTCAATCGACTGAGCCACCCAGACGCCCCTCCTAACTTGTTTTTAATTAAGTAATCTCTACGCCCAACCTGGGCCTCAAACTCACGACCCGGAGATCAAGAGTCACATACTCTACTGACTAAGCCTGCCAGGCACCCTTTGCTTCCTTATTTTTAAGAAACAACCTTCACAAGTTGCCTGGGTGGCTCAATCGACTATGCATCTGACTTCAGCTCAGGTCATGATTTCATGGTTCGTGGGTTCGAGCTTCATGTCTGGCTCTGCACTGACAATGTGGAGCCTGCTTGGGATTCTCTTTCTCCTTCTCTCTCTGCCACCCCCCACAAATAACTCCCCCCCCCATTTACAGTCATTTATTCTAGTTCTAGAAATTTGTCAGGTTGTTTTGGAATGGTATTAATTTATAAACTAATTTAGGGATCACTGACATTTATGATGATTCTGTTCAAGTTGTCTTTTTGTAACCAGTAGTGTTTTAAAAGTTTTCTTTACATAGATCTTGCACATTTCATGTGAAGTTTATGCCTGTGTATTTTATATTATTTGTTGCTTTATAAATGAGGTATATTCTTCCATTATATTTTCTAGCTGGTAATTGTATATAGGAAAGCTATTGATTTCTATAAATTTTATTTTTTGCTACTTTACTGAATTCTTTTTTCTTTTTTAATGTTTATTCATTTTTTGAGAGACAGAGAGAGAAGAGCATGAGGAGGGGAGGGGCAGAGAGAGAAGGAGACACAGAATCCAAAGCTGGCTCCAGGTTCTGAGCTGTCAGCACAGAGCCTGAAGTAGGGCTCGAAACTCATGAACCATGAGATCATGACTTGAGCCGAGGTCAGACCCTTAATCAACTAAGCCACCCAGGCACCCCTACCTTACTAAATTCTTATATCATTTATAGCAGTTTCATCGTTGATTCTCTTGCTTTTCCAGGTATATGGTTACATCATGTACAAATAATGATAGTTTTACTTCCTCCTTTCTAGTTATTAGACCTGTACTTGGGGGAGGGCAATACTAGCTAGGCTATGTTTCCTTTATTTATTTTTTTCTTTGCAGAAATGGTGCTATTTATTAAAGATATACTAGGTACTGAAATCATTCAAGCAATTCTAACTGTTCCTTAAAACTATCCTATCAGACCTCTAATTCATTTCTGTTGTCCAATCACCTCAGGTGGTATCTCCATTATAATGCTGAAATAATAACTGAATTCTTCTGGTGTTTGCCATTAAGCACGATGATGAAATAATGTTAAAGGTATTAGTCCATTCGTATTTTGGATTTTTAAAATGTTTTATTTATTTATTTTTGACAAGGGATACAGGAGTGCTGATGCTTAGGGGCACATGTACCCCAATGTTCATAGCAGCACTCTCAACAATAGCCAAATCATGGAAAGAGCCTGTGTCCATCAACTGACAAATGGATCAAGAAGATGTGGTTCATCTATACAATGGAATACTACATGGCAACGAGAAAGAATGAAATCTGGCCATGTGTAGCAACGTGGATGGAACTTGAGGGGGTTATGCTGAGTGAAATAAGTCAAGCAGACAAAGACAGATGCCATATGTTTTCACTTATAGGTGGATTAGGAGAAACTTAATGGAGGACCATGGTGGGGGGAGAAGTGGAAAAATAGTTGGGGAGAGGGAGGGAGGCAAACCATGAGAGACTCTTGAATGCCGAGAACAAACTGAGGGCTGATGGGGGCAGGGGAGAGAGGAAGGGGGGTGATAGGCATGGAGGAAGGCACTTGTGGGGATGAGCACTGGGTGTTATTTGGAAACCAACTTGATAATAAACTATGAAAGAAAAAAAAAGATATTTATTTTTGAGGAAGAACACAAGTGGAGAAGGGGTAGAGGGAAGGAGGGAGACACAGAATCCGAATCGGGCTCTAAGCTCTGAGATGTCAGCACAGAGCCCGCCATGGGGCTCGAACCCCCAAACTGCGAGATCATGACCTGAGCTGAAGTCTGATGCTCAACCGACTGAGCCACCCAGGAGCCCCCGTGTTTTGAATTTTGAGTTTTGATCAAGAATGGGTGTTGAGCTTGTCATGTGCCTTTTCAGCCTCTGCAGAAATGATTGTAGTATTTTTTCTCCTAGATTTCTTAATATACATACATATTTTCATAGATTTTATAAGTTTCAAAGGATGGGGTACTCTTCACCATCTGAACTAAAGAACTAAACAGGTGGTGGATACCAATAAATACTTGTATCTTCTGTCCCCTTTTCCCTGACCTCTCCAGGTCCCTTCCCCCATTTCATTAAATGGCTTGATCCTTCACCTACTTACTAAGGCCAAAGGCTTAGAAGTCATTCCTTTTTTCTCTTTCTCTTGTACCTTATCAGCAACTCACATAAGTTCTACTTCCAAACCTGGCCACTCCATCATCACCACTGCTAAAATCCTGGTCCAAGTTAACTTCCTTTCTTTCAGGAATGGCTGTAACCGTCTTGTTCGCTGGTCTCCTGGCCTCCATTATGGCTTAGAAGACTCTACCTGATTGGGTTCCTGCCCTCATCCACTGTGTGTTCTCATACCGACTTCCTTTCACTCCCTTAGCCATGCGACATTCATCTTTCCTTCTAGAACTTCCCTTCTTCTCATGGCTGGTTCCTGCTCATTCGGGTCTCAGCGCAAATGTCCCCTCTTCAGAGAAGCTTTCCGGACATTCTTAGCTAGCTACTCTAAAGTACCAAGGAAGGAAAAAGCTGTGTAACCTCTGACAGGCCCCTGAGCTAGTGTTATGTCTACAAAAGGTGGAGCAGGAGCTGCTGAGGCTGATGGCTCTTTTTTTTGAATTTATTTTTTAAGTTTGTTTATTTTTGGAGCAAGAGGGAGAGAGAGAGCATGCGCAGGGGAGGGGCAAAGAGAAAAAGAGAATCTCAAGCAGGCTCTGCGATGTCATGCAGAGCCCGACTTGGGGCTCAAACCCATGAACCGTGAGATCATGACCTGAGCCAAATCAAGAGTAGGATGCTTAACTGACCCAGCCACCCAGGTGTCCCTGAGATCAGCTTCTTGTTTTAAAACTCTAACTGCATATTTTATTTTCACTGTGAAAAAAAAATCACACACACACACACACACACACACACACACACACTTCTCTCAGGAATATGGAGAGCATCTGGCTGTGGGGACACTGTGTTGTCATAGTGCCACTATGAGAGAGGTGAGCCCATTACACAGAAAGATCAAGAACCAATGGCTCAAGGGGCACCTGGGTGGCTCAGTCAGTTAAGCGTCAGACTTTGGCTCAGGTCATGATCTCATGGTTTGTGGGTTGGAGCCCCGCATCGGGCTCTGTGCTGACAACCAGCTCAGAGCCTGGAGCCAATGGCTCACCAGTAAGTACCACCACTCTTGATTTTAAGCTTTCTCTGTGAGCCAGACATTGCTTTCCCTAGTTCTTGTAAGCACCCTAATGTTAATGAATTATGGTAGTTGTTTTCTTGTGATAATGGTAGTACAGTTACTTTTTTTGAGGAGGATCTGTGTGTGTGTGTGTGTGTGTGTGTGTGTGTGTGTGTTTTAGAGTTTATTTATTTATTTTGAGAGAAGGAGAGAGGGAGTGTGCTCATGTGTACATGAGTGTAAACAGGGGAGGGGCAGGGAGAGAGGAAGAGAGAGAGAATCCCAAGGAGGCCCCCCACACTCTCAGCACAGGGCCCAATGTGGGGCTCGATCTCATGAATGCTGAGATCATGACTTGAGCTGAAACGAAGAGTTGGATGCTTAACCAACTGAGCCACTCAGGTGCCCCTTGAGGGGGATTCTTACCTTTTAGACATACATATTTATCAATGAAATGAAGTGATGTCTGGGATTTGCTTCAAAATAATCGAGGGGCAGAAGTGGGTCAGGGTATAGATGAAACAAGATTGTCCATGAGTTGACAGTTGTTGAAGTTCGATGGTGGGTAAGTCTTTTTATAAAGATTCCCTCAGGATTGGGGCACCTGCGTAGCTCAGTTGGTTGAGCATCCAGCTCTTATTTCATTTAGACTCAGGTCATGATCTCATGGTTTGTGGGTTCAAGGCCTCCATCGGGCTCTGTAGTGACGGTGTGGAGCATGCTTGGGGATTCTCTCTTTCCCTCGCATGCTTGGGGATTCTCTCTTTCCCTCTTTCTCTCTCTGCCCTCCCCTGCTCGAGTGTGTGTGTGTACATGCTCTCTTTCTTTCTCAAAAATAAACTTAAAAAAAAATTCTTTTAAGATAAATTCCCAGGACTGGAATTATGGGTCTGAGAATGGGATCATTTATAAGTTTTACATCGGGCTAATTCCTCTCCACACTGCTAGCGGTGGGTGATTGCTGTGTGTGTTCAAACTCTGCGGTGTGTGAGTCCGGAAGCACATTTTTCTCCCGAGGTAAACTGTTTGTAAAACAGGCAAAGTACATGTTCCAGCCTGCTGTGTGGGCTAAAAGAGCATTACAGAAGGCTGATATTAGCAGAATGTGGACTTCACGGCTCAAAACAATGCTTGGGACCAGCCCCCGTCCCTTCAGCAACACCCCTAAAACACCAACTCCGGTTGACACCAATGCCCAAGTGTTCCTTGCAACCCTCCACTTCTCCTTAAAACCCTATTGCTGTTGCCCTGGTTAGGGTTCTCTGCGCATCTGTGCCTCTCCCTTGAATTGCTCCAACAGTTTCAGAGCTGGTCCACCCGGTCTTTTTCTCACTCCCAAATCCCTTACCACCAAGAGGTCAGCAATGATCTTCCTAAAGGAAGCGTGTGGGTGGCTCAATCAGTCGAGCGTCCAACTATTGATTTCAGCTCAGGTCATGATCCCAGGGTTGTGGGATCAAGCCCCCTGTCGGGTTCTGTGCTGAGTGTGGAGCCTGCTTGGGATTCTCTCTCCCTCTGCCCCTCCACCACTCCTGT
Organism: Hyaena hyaena; assembly: GCF_003009895.1. Taxonomy (NCBI): domain Eukaryota; kingdom Metazoa; phylum Chordata; class Mammalia; order Carnivora; family Hyaenidae; genus Hyaena; species Hyaena hyaena. Next base: position 1,784,541 of record NW_024080644.1, on the reverse strand, counting down.
GTACACTCTCTGTCTAAAATAATAAACAAACAAACAAGTAAATAAATAAATGGCAAATTGGTCGTGTTATTCTCCCACTTAGACAAACTCTGCAGTGCTGGTTTAAAAAAAATGCATAGAGGCACCTGGGTGGCTCAGTCGGTTAAGTGGCCACCTTCAGCTCAGGTCATGATCTCATAGTTCATGAGTTTGAGCCCTGTGCTGTCAGCACAGAGCCTGGAGCTTGGTTCGAATTCTGTCTCCCTCTCTCTCTGCCCCTCTCCTGTCCCTCCTGGGCTCACGTTCTATCTGTCTCTTGCTCTCAAAAATAAACATTAAAAAATATTTTGGAGAAGATACTTTGAGACTATGTGATTTTCTTCAAATTTTGCTCACTGATTTTAGCATCCATTAGTAGATCTTGCCTTGGACAATTATTACTCTTTTGTTTAGATTTCATTCCTTCTATACTTATTAATTGAAATTCTTTTGTAAGAAAGAGCTGTCCTGGGGCGCCTGGGTGGCTCAGTCGGTTAAGCATTCGACTTTGGCTCAGGTCATGATCTCACAGTTCGTGGGTTTGAGCCTCGTGTCAAGCTCTGTGCTGACAGCCAGCTCAGAGCCTGGAGCCTGTTTCAAATTCTGTATCTCCCTCTCTCTATGACCCTCCCCTGCTCCACTGTCTCTCTCTCTCTCAGAAATAAATAAAACATTAAAAAAATTAAAAAAAGAAAGAGCTGTCCCTTCTCCCTTTTTAATTAATTTATTTAGTTATCAATACCAGTATGGACTTCTGGATATTTATTTTATTCTATGAGTTATAATTTAATACTGCTATTTATTTTGTTCGAGTTACTCTAGCTTTGGCTATTGGGAGTGCCCTCAGGTTGGCTGCTGTGTCCTTTTAACATGTTCCTATCCTTTTGTGAGCAATTCCTTATTTTCTTTATGCAGAATTTTTGGGGGGACTTTTTATTGAAGGTACCATTGACAAAGGTGTTGGCAGGATTGGGGGACTTCACAAGGGATGTTGAGGCACCCAGGAACTAGCAACAGCAGGAAGCCATTAACACTCATAGGTCCAAAGGGGTAGGTGGAGGAAATTATGTCATTGGAGATTGGTGAGCACTGGTGCCACGGAAAGGGGCCGCTTGAGAGGAGCTGTGGCCATGGAAGGTTCCAGCCACTGCCAGAACCACAGTGGAGCAGCAAGCAAAAGGAATAGACTCAAACTTCTCTTTCTTCCCACCTCTCAGTCTGTTGCCTGTCCTCTGATTAGCTGGACCCACGTGGAAGCCACAGAGACAAGGCAGTCTGGTTGATGAAGTCTAAGGTCACTGTCAGGAGCATAGAGAAACAAAGAATGGATCTGGGGGCAAATGGAGAATAACCTTCACAAGCTAACACTTCCTCCAAGAATCCTTTCCTGACCCCACGTCTGGCTAGGTGCCCACAGACTCCTAGAGAGTCAGCCTCTTGAGAAGAGGGACTACATCTCATTCACCCTGTTACCCCTGCTCAGGGATGACCCACCCACAGGATGTTCTCAGTGTGTTGTGAGAAGAGATGAGATGGGAGCAATGAAGGCCAGAGCTGGAATAGTCACAGGGACTGTCTATTCCTGAATCTGGCCACCCTCCAGCCCTTCAGGGGCTGAACACACCACGCAGTCTTCACACCTCTCTGCCTTTTATATGCTGTTCCCTCTCCTTGGAATACCAACCGTGACAAGTGATAAGTGACATTAGATAGGCAAAATGGTGATAATGGTTGAAACTGGGCCATGAGAACAGAGGGGCTCATTACATTGGTCTCTCTATAGCTTTTGTATGCTTGAAAGTTCCTATAAAAATAAGTTTCAAAACAGTATTTATGGAGCACACGCTGCGTGCCAGACCCTTTGCTAACAGACACTGGGGACGCAGTGGTGAAGCAGCCAGACAATGACAGAAGTAAGAAGAAACAGCCTCTCTTCTCACTGGAAAGTTCCCCACTGCCCCTTGCCCTATGCACGCCAGTTTCAGGTGGTCTGCCCCTGCAGCATCCCATCGGTCTCTTCCAGGACTCCAGCCAAGCGCAGAAATGGACAGGGTCTTCTTGCTCCTTGCTATGGACTGAACTGTGTTCCCCTCCCCCTCTCCCAAATTCCTATATTGACATGTTAAACCCCCAGGGCGATGGTATATAGAGAATGGGGTCTTTGAAATGTAATTAGGTTTAGAGGAGGTCATGAGAGTGGGGCCTTCATGATGGGATTAGCGTCCTTATAAGAGGAGACAGCAGAGGGGGCACTTGGCTGGCTCAGTTGGTAGAGCATGTGATTCCTGATCTCAGGCTTATGAGTTCAAGCCCCACACTGGGCATAGAGCTTACTTTAAAAAAAAAAAAAAAATACAGGGGCGCCTCAGTTGGTTAAGCATTTGACTGGCTCAGGTCATGTTCTCACGGTTCATAAGTTCAAGTCCCATGTCGCGCCCTGTGCTGACAGCTCAGAGCCTGGAGCCTGCTTCGGATTCTGTGTCTCCCTCTCTCTCTGCCCCTTCCTCACTCACGCTCTGTCTCTCTGCCTCTCTCTCTCTCTCTCTCATAGATAAGTAAACATTTAAAAAAAATACAGGGGCATCTGGGTGGGTCAGTTGGTTGAGCATCCCCCTCTTGATTTCGATTCAGGTCATGATCTCACTTTTCATGAGTTTGAGCCCTCTGTCAGGCTCTGTGCTGACAGTGAGAATCCTGCTTGGGATTTTCTCTCTTCCTCTCTCTCTGCCCCTCCTCAGCTCCTGCATGCTCTTTCTCTCAAAATAAATAAATATGTTTAAAAGATAAAAAAAAAAAGCAAAAACAAAATAAAAACCCAACTATGCATGATGGTTTTAAAAAGAGAAAACAGAAGAGACACCAGAGAGCTCCCTCCCTCTCGCCATCGTGTGAGGACACTGGGAGAAGGCTGTAAGCCAGGACAAGAGCCGTCACCAGAACCTGACCATGCTAGCAGCCTGATCTCCAATTTCCAGTCTCCAAGAACTGTGAGAAAAGTTCTGTTGTCAAAGCCAGCCAGTCTAGGGTATTTCGTAATGGCAGCCCTAGCTGACTGTTACTTCCCTTGAGGTAACAACCTCCCCCACCACCTAAGTGGGTATGGTTCATTCCCCTTGGCTTCAGAGCTGCTGAAGGGTCAAGGGTTCCCAGAGCCACAGGAAAGGCTCCAGGTTCAGGAGTCTTGTGGGGTGAAGATGTATGAGCTCCTTTAGAGCTTTATACGGATCTACCAAAACTGAACAGATGCGTTCCCTGACCCGGCACTTCCGCTCCTGGGTATATACCCAACCTAGATGCAAATATACATTTACCCAAAGGCAAAAATGGTCATGGCATTCTTTGTACTAACCCTAAGCCAGAAACTGCCCAAGTGCCTGCCACTGACAGGGAACAGAGAAATAGATGGTGTCCTCGGACAGTGGAATACTATACAGCCATGAGAATGAATGAACAAGCTATTGATACAACAGGGCTGAATCTCATAATGTTGAGCGGAAAAAAAAAATCAAACAAACACGAGTCTATACTGTATGATTCCATTATTAGGAAGTTCAAAAACTGGCAAAATGAATCCATGATATTAGAAGTCAGGATAGTGGTTGTGCTTTCCTAAACGTTTTTAAATCCACGCTAACAAATGGCATACAGGGTGTGAAGATGGCGGAGGGATGGTTGACAGACCCTCGGCAGCCTTCTCAGCACCCAATGTCTTGAGCTTGTATCATTAGCCAATGAGTTGACTTCCTGGAAAATGAGGCTCTTGTCCCCCTTTCCACCAAACAGGCAAGGAGGTTGGGGTGGTCAAGTGGGAAGCACCATTTCGTTATTTTTTTTTTAGCTCCGGTTATCTTCCAGAGTCATCTCCCAACCATCAACATTCTGGACAGAGCCCTGGAGTCTGAGGTGCACGGATGCTACTGCCAGGCTAGAAACTGCCCCTGGGGAGGGAGGGGCCCCTAACCCGTCAAACTGGGTGGGCAGGGTGCCTCCTGAAGAACAGCTACCTCTAACCCATCTGTGCTTCAAAGGAACGGGGCCTGGAGCAAAGCCTGAAACGGAGCTGAAAATGAAGCTTCTGGAAGGTCAGGGTGGAGGCTCTTGAGTCCAATTCTCACTGTCCCTCGATCCCAAGCCTGGGGCTGGGCGAGGGCTGAGGGCTGACCCTAAGCACGCTAGAGCCAACAGAAGGTGCACCATGACCTTTCCTGTGGATTTCTCTCTCCAGTTCAAAGCCCTTTCTCAAATAGGCTCTATCCCTAGGACATGGCCCTGGGGACACAGGCCAGACAGCTGCGCGGCTTCTGTTCTTCAAGGGTAACCCAGTAGGCTCAACTGGGGCGAGGACACCCTTGCTCATGGTTCCTCAGAGTTCTGGGAAGTTTCTCAGTCCTCTGACGAGAATACTGTTGACTCTTCCAGTCAGGAACAGAGCTCCCCCACACACTGCTGGGACTGGAGCTCTGCTGTCTGAAAGCAGAGGAAAGCAGAGCAGGCATAGGGCAGAGGCCTGCCTGGAGAGCCCCCTCTAGCCACATTCTCACTGGCTTCTTTGAGTGGGAGGCTGAGGAGCTGGGTGACTCACCCTATTTCTGGGAAGGAGAGGATCAAAGCTTCCGCTGGGCTTCTTTATTTATGACCGAGATCTGGATGACGAGGTGACATGAGAAACATACAAAGCTTTGATAAAATTTAGCAGCTAGTGAGGAATCCATTCATCTTACTTTCTTTTTTAAAAAAATTTAATGTTTATTTATATTTGAGAGAGAGACAGAGAGAGACAGAGAGAGACAGAGAGACAGAGCTTGAGCAGGGGAGGGGCCGAGAGACAAAATCTGAAACAGGCTCCAGGCTCTGAGCTGTCAGCACAGAGCCTGATGTGGGGCTCAAACCCACAAACTTCGAGATCACGACCTGAGCCGAAGTTGGACGCCCAACTGACTGAGCCACCAAGGCGCCCCATTCATTTTTCTATTAATGCACGCATGGCGTGCGCGCGCGCACGCACACACACACACACACACACACACGCCTTAATATTCCAAAGCCACAAATGAACTTACTCCATCTGCTTACCCCCCAGCCAAGGAATACAATTCCAGGAAGCAGGAGAAGGGAGGCCTGCCCTAGGATGGGAACAGCTGTTTCTCCTCCGTGACTGTTTCCACATAGACTCATTTTGAGGATTTGCTGTTTTTTACATGGTAAAAAGGACACAGCCCCCCAGTTCTGCCCAGAAACAAAGAAAAGCCAGTCTCTACTCTGACCTGCCTTACATGGAGCCTGTGCAGGGCAAGGCAAGAAAACAAACAGCGTCATGTTGCTCAAGGAACTGAAGTTTCATTCCATTCAAAACACACACACACACACACACACACACACACACACTAAACCCCATCTTCCTGTTCCTGGGGACCCGAGCTTCTGAGTAACTGCTCTCAGCCTCTGCCCACACAAATAGCTTCATCTGGATTTGCAACAAGATCTTGGACGTTGGGCTTTGATGTGAATTCTACCCCTTTTATTTTGGTGCATGTCCTCTGGATATTGTAACAGTGTGTGTGTGGGGGGGGTGGGGGTGGGTACGAGAATCACTGGTGGCCAGGAAGTTATGTAGGCAAAATAAAAAAAAAAAAAGACGAAGCTTTGCTGTGAGTACAGATGTAGCCACACCTCAGTCTGCAAGGTCCTTCCACAGAGAAAAGGAAATGGACAGCAGAAGTCACATGTCACATGCCACCCAAGCCTCAGTGAGGTCTGGGTGAAATGCAGACTTCCTGTTTCTTTTAGCCCATTAAAGTCCCAGGGGTGGGATTTAAACCATGGCGGCTGCGCTTGGAAAGAATCAGAACTGCTCTATCAGCCCGGAAAACTGTGGCGTCGCCTGTCCCATCAATGAAGCCCTCCTGTTCCCACCCGAGGACGAGACAGAGATGATACCATAATAATGCATAGGAGTTACCCAGAACTTGCACCAGATGCTTTCAATGAGCTCATTTCAACCGCTTGGCATCCTTCTGGGGGTAGGGATGAGAAGCAGACCCAATTCTCAGTTTTTCAACACATCACAGCCATTCTGCGGAGGCTAAATGACCCAACCATGGTCAAACAGCAACTCAAAGGCTGAGTCAAGGCCTGACTTGGTCTCAGCCCTCCCTCTACCCCAGCTACTTCCTCCTAAGTGTGTCTGTCTAAGCACTCAGTTTCTTGGGCCCCGAGTTTTAGCACCGGGGCTGCCATGATTATTTCCTCGGCAAAGCTCACGCTCGTAAGCACGCCATCCCCACCCTGGGGCTCTCTGTGGAAGATGATCCAACCCTGGGCAACCCAACACCTCAGAGGAGTCCCGGGGAATTCTCAGGATGGTAAACAAGGAGGGCTTCCAGAACTTAGCACAGAGTGCTCAAACTCTGTCAGACCTGTGCAACAATGATAAAAATCCATGGGCCAAGGATGTGGAGAAACTGGCACCCGCATTCACTGCTGGTGGCACTATTAAATGGTGTGACTGCGGTAGAAAACAGTTTGGCAGAGCCTCAAAAGATTAAGCATAGAGTTACGCTAGAACCAGCAATTCCACTCTCAGGTACCTACCCAAGGGAAGTGAGAACATACGTTCACACAAAAACTTGTACACAAGTGTTCACAGAGGCAATGTGTGTAATAGCCTCGGAGTGGAACAGACCCAAATGTCCACTGACTGATGAATGGATGAGCAAAATGTGGTCTATCTGGGGGCGCCTGGGTGGCTCAGTCTGTTAAGCATCTGACTCTTGATTTCGGTACAGGTCATGATCTCATGGTTCGTGGGTTCGAACCCGGTGCTGGGCTCCCTGCTGACAGTGTGGAGCCTGCTTGGGATTCTCTCTCTCCCTCTCTCTCTGCCCCTCCCCCACTCACGCTGTCTCTCTCAAAATAAAGAAATAAACCTAAAAAATGTAGTCTATCTGCACAATGAAATATCATTCAGCAATTAAAAGGAATGAAGGATTGGCACCTGTTACAACATGGATAAACCTTGAAAACACGATGCCGAGTGAAGAAGTCAGATGCAAAGGGCCACATACTGTATGATTCCATTTATATGCAATGTCCAGAATAAGCAAATCCACAGAGACAGAAAATAAATTAGTGGTTGCCAGAGGCTGGAGGAAGCGGGGGGATGGGGAGGGACTGCTAATGGGTTTGGAATTTCCTTTTGGGGTGATAAAAATGCTCTAAAATTAGATAGTGGTGATGATTGCAAAACTCTGTGACTATTCTGCAAACCATCGACTTGTATGCCATAAAAGGGTGAATTCTATCCTACATAAATTGTACCTCAGTTAAGCTACTACCAAAAAAAACCATGCCTGGGCCTACTCTCAGAGATTCTGGTTTAGCAAGTGTGAGATGGCCCTGGGCACCTGCCTTTTTTCTTTTCTTTTCTTTTCTTTTCTTTTCTTTTCTTTTCTTTTCTTTTCTTTCCTTTCCTTTCCTTTCCTTTCCTTTCCTTTCCTTTCCTTTCCTTTCCTTTCCTTTTCTTTTCTTTTCTTTTTTCTTTTTCTTCTCTTCTCTTCTCTTCTCTTCTCTTCTCTTCTCTTCTCTTCTTTTCTTTTCTTTTTTTAAAGTTTATTTTGAGAGAGAAAGGGACAGCACAAGTGGGGGAGGAACAGAGGAACAGAGAGAGAGAGAGAATCCTGAGCAGGCTCTGTGCTGTCAGCGCAGAGCCCAACATAGGGCTCTAACTCATGAATTGTGAGATTATGACTTGAGCAGAAATCAAGAGTTGGACGCTTAACTGACTGAGCCACCTGGGCGCCCCAGCACCTGCCTTTTTCTAAAGTACCCTAAATGTCAGGGAGGGAGTGGTGTGCAAAGAATTGTATGATGTCACCCACTCATGTTCCCAAAGAGCTAGCTCACAGTCACAGTGGGGCAACACAGGAGTCTCTTAGGGGACAATTCAGTGTCAAACTATGTGATCCTTGAGGGGAGGACATAAGAAGTTCAGGAGAGAGAGGACAGTTTGGGTCAAGGTGACCTGGGAGGGGTGGGCAAGATTTACAAAGGACAGAGGGCTGAATTCCAGGCAGGGCTGGCAAAGGTCTGGAGGTGGTGGCAATGAGTTTGGCATGGTTTGGGGTCTGTTTGAACTGATCTGGAGGGTGAAATTGTGGGTGCTGGGGAAGGACAGGCTTGGAGGAGTGGACTGGGGTCCTCTCTGAGTGCCAGCCGGGAAGCACTGAGGTGGGAGATGTGGAACCAAAGATGATTATAACGATGCAAAGAGAGCAGAGTTTTAGGAGGAATAATGTGGTATTTATGTAAAAATGCATCGTAGGCAAGGCAACGACTGGCAGCAAAAGTCTGATTGAAAAGCTAGGGCAGGGGGCGCCTGGGTGGTTCGGTCAGTTAAGCGTCCGACTCTTTTTTTTTTTTAAGCGTCCAACTCTTGATCTCAGCTCAGGTCATGATGTCAGTTTGTGCGGTCCAGCTCCATGTCAGGCTCTGCCCTTACAGTGCGGAGCCTGCTTGGGTTTCCCTCTCTCTTCCTCTCTCTTTTCGCCCCTCCCTTGCTTGCACACACACTCTCTCTCTCAAAATAAATAAGCTTAAAAAAAAAAAAAAGAAAGATTCCTGGGGCAGGAATCAAGAAATAAAATAGTGAGGGTCTGTGCCAGGGGCTTGATAGGGTCTTGGAGAGGAATTTAAAGAGGAAATTGGCATGAGATTGACTAATGGGGAATGAGGGAATGAGTAGAATCAGAGAGAAGCCTATGTGATTGTGCGCACAAAAGGAGGAAGCATGGCTGCTTCCCAAGTCAGACCACGACCTGGTTTCAATCCCCGCTCTCCCACTATTGGCTCTGTGACATGGGGCAAGTCACACAACCTCTGTGTGCTTAACGCTTCTAAGGGTAAAATTCAAATAACAATAGTAATGATCCCATAGGGTATCCTAAGGAGTGACTGAGAAAATCCATATGAAACGGAAGGGACACTTTGAAGAATTCAAGTGGACTTTTCCCTCTTAAATTTCTATATTGGCCACCTTCTCCTTGGAAAGTCTGAGGAGCCATTTGCTTGGCAGTGGGAAAGATTTTTTTCCAAATTTCTTGAGTGAATTAAAAATTAATCCTGAGTAAAAACAGACAAGTGGGGCTGTATTAAACTGAAAAGCTCTGCACAACAAAGGAAACCTTCAGCAAAATGAAAAGATGCCCTACTGAATGGGAGAAAATATTTGCAAATCATATGTCTGATAAGGGGCTAGCATCCAAAATAAACAAAGAATTCGTATGCTTCAGTAGCAAAAAATCCCCAAACAATCCAATTAAAAACAGGCAGAGGATCTGAATAGACATTTTTCTGGGACGAATGGGTGGCTCAGTCAGTGCAGTATCTGACTTTGGCTCAGGTCATGATGTCATGGTTTGTGGGTTCAAGCCCCGCATGGGGATCTGCACTGACAGTGTGGAGCTTGCTTGCAATGCTCTCTTTCCTTCCCTCTCTGCCCCTCCACGACTCGTGCTTTCGCTCTCTCTCAAAAATAAATTAATTAATTAAAAAAAAGGCATTTTTCCAAAGAAGGCATATAGATGGCCAGCAGGTACATGAAAAGGTGCTCAATGTCACTCATTGTCAGGGAAATGCAAATTGAAATCACAAGGGGATACACCTCACTCCTGTTAGAATGACTATTATCAAAAAGACAAAAAATAACAAGTCTTGGTGAAGATGTGGAGAAAAAGGAATTCTTGTGCACTGTTGGGAATGTAAATTCGTGTGGCCACTGTGGAAAATAGTGTGGAGTTTCCTCAGAAAATTAAAAACAGAACTACTTTATAATCCAGCAATCCCATGTCTGGGTATTTATCTAAAAAAAAAAAAAAAAAACCCAAAACACCAGTTTGAAAAAATATACACACCTCCGTGTTTATTGCAGCATTATTTATAATAGCCAAGATGTGGAAGCAGCCCAAGTATCCATCAACAGATAAAGGGACAAAGAAAATGTGGTGTACATATATATAAAGGAATATCATTGCACCAAAGAAAAGAATGAAATCTTGCCGTTTGGGAAAACAATGTGGATGGACTGAGGGCATTAGGCTAGCTGAGAGAAGTCAGAGAAAGACAAGTACCAAACGATCTCACTTATATGTGGAATCTAAAACAAAACAAAACAAAACATAAAAAAACTGAGCTCATAGATACAGAGAACAGATTAATGTTTGTCAGAGGTAGGCGAAATGGTACAAACTTTCAGTTATAAAATAAATTATGAGGATATAATGTACAGCATGGTGACTACAGTTAATAACATGATATTGCATATTTTTTTAAAGTTTATTTACTTTGAGAGAGAGAAAGAGAGTGAGCATGAGTGGGGGAGAGGCAGAGACAGAGGAAGAGAGAGAGAAACCCAAGCAGGCTCCTCACTGTCAGTGCAGAGCCCAATGTAGGGCTCTATCTCATGAACTGTGAGATCATGTCCTGAGGCGAAATCAAGAGTCAGACACTTAATTGACTGAGCCACCCGTGCACCTCAGATTTTATTTTATTTTTTAAGTAATCTCTACACCCAACATGGGGCTTGAACTCACAACTTTGAGATCAAGAGTCACATGCTCCTCTTGACTGAGCCAGCCAAGTGCCCTTGTATGGCATATTTGAAAGCTGTCAAGAGAGTAGATCTTAAAAGTTCTTATCACAAGGAAAAAAATTTGTAGCTATGTATCAGATGGATGTTACCTAGAGTTATTGTCGTGATCATTTCACAATACATACAACTATCAAATCATTACGTGGTACACCTGGATCTAATATAATGTTGTATGTCAGTTTTATTGGGACCCCAATAAAAAAAATCGATTCTGGAGAATTCACATCCCAGTAGTTCTTCCATGATGGAGAGACATTACCCCGTCCATCAATATTGGTCAGGCTATTGCTTTAGAGTAGGAAGATACGACCTGGAGGGAGTGAAAGCCCAACATTTGTCCCATCTGGTTCCCAGGAACTGTGGGAAGAAACATGGAGGCAGGGCCATAGAGGTGTGGCAGTGGGTCCCAAGGTTACTTTTCTGGGCTTATGGCCAGAGAAAGGGTGAAAAGTTGGAGAAGTTGAATGGGAAGCCAGAAGCAGGAGGCCTTTGGTCAGATTCAACCTGGGACCCTGAGAGGAGACTGTGTCCCACACTGTCCCCTGCTGCCAAACACACACAGAGGGGCTCCATTGGAATGTCCTTGCACTGCAGCATGGTGAGACATGTGTAGCTGTCCAGGATTTCCCTCCTGTGCTGAGGGGCTTATAGAGCAATTTCTGTTCTGGCTGGATTTGGGCCAAGAACAGGGAGTCAGGCTGAAGGTAGAAATGTAGGAATCAACGTATATTGAACCTCTAGAAAGTTCTACCCTGGGCAATATAGAAAGAGTGGTACAAAGGCGGACTACATTTTAAGCTCTCAGAAAATGATCCTTGAGTGGCACCTGAGTGGCTCAGCGGGTTGGGTGTCCGACTCTTGATTTTGGCTTAGGTCATGATCTCACAGTTCCTGAGTTCAAGCCCCGCATCGGTCTCTGTACTGACATCACGGAGCCTGCTTGCGATTCTCTGTCTCCCTCTCTCTCTGCTCCTCCCCTGCTCTTGCTCTCTCAGAAATAAATAAATAAACATTAAAAAAAAAGATCGTTGAATCCAAGCTTGGTGAAGTCACTGACGAACAGGGTAAAGAGACCCATCCATCAGGGAAGACTAGGTCAGAAGCAGGGGAGGACAGAAGACAGTGAAGAGACTGGAAGTGTAGCAGGAAAACGGGAAAGGTGCTGTGTCAAAGAATCTGGAGGAGGCCACAGCTTCAATGACAGATGCTCAGTTCTGTACCTGCTTGGTGCACGCCCACTGTGCTGGGCAGCCACGGTGGGCTAATCCATGTGGTAAGAGCTGTGTTCCTCGTATGCTTCTGGGCATCGTGCTTGCCTTACACTTCACGATGGGCAAGCTGAATTCTCCAGGCCTTGAATGTGCTCTTTTCTTAAAAAAAAAGTTTTCTAAGTGTTTTTTTTTTTTGTTTTTTTTTTTTGAGAGAGAGAGAGAGGGAGAGACAGTATAAGTTGGGGAAGGGCAGGGAGAGATGGAGACACAGAATCCGAAGCAGGCTCCAGGCTTTGAGCTGCCAGCACAGAGCCCGACGCGGGGCTCCAACTCAGGAGCCGTGAGATCATGACCTGAGCCGAAGTGGGATGCCCAACTGACTGAGCCACCCAGGCGCCCCGAATGTGCTCTTTTCTGAGGGGACTGTATTCCTCTTGGATCCCAGGCTGACAGGAAAGAAGGTCCCCACTTGGAAGGCCACCCAGGCCCTTACTGGTAGAGTTCCTGCTGAAGCCACACCTATTGTAGGGGGGAAGGTGAGTCAGGGCCTTCAACAGCCCAGGGGAACACTCCCCGTCATCAGGGAGCCTGGCTCCTGGCTGCCGGCCAGAGGACAAGGGAGCAACTCATTTTCCTTCCACTTCCGTGGTTGCGACCTGGGTAGGGTGGCCAATTCTAAGTGCCAGAGTGGCGGAGGCCATGGGAGCGTCCAAGGGCGGGTGGGCAGGTCACTTGTGTGGGCAGGCCTGCCCGGTCCAGATCCCTGAACTGGGCCAGGAGGGCGTGTCAGGCAATTAACTGAGGACGACAGTGGCTGGGCACACAGCCCCTGATTTCCACACGACTTGCTGCTTCTTGTTCGTCCTGTCTGGGGTCATTTTAGTTTTGCCTTGGTTGTTACTTTCCATAGCACTTGGACTGAAACAGGAAATGAAAAGGAAATAGTCCCTTTATCTGGACTCAGAGGGAAGTTTGAGGATGGATTGTCAAGGCCCTGGTTGAGAAGGGAATAATGGGGACATCACTTCCTGAGACCATGAGAAATTACAGAAATAACAAATAATGGCGTATTCATCCCTGTGACACAAGGTAGATGTGGACGGTCTCATTTACCAAGTTGTTTTGAGACTTTTAATGATTTGTCTTTTTAAATTAATTTATTGGGGCGCCTGGGTGGCTTAGTCGGTTAAGCGTCCGACTTTCGCTTGGGTCATGATCTCGCGGTTCGTGGGTTCGAGCCCCGCGTCGGGCTCTGTGCTGACTGCCAGCTCAGAGCCTGGAGCCTGTTTCAGTCTGTGACTCCCTCTCTCTCTGACCCTCCCCTGCTCACGCTGTCTCTCTCTCTCTCCTAGAAATAAATAAAACAATAAAAAAAATTAATTTATTAATTTTGAGAGAGAGAGAGAGAGTATGTGAGTAGGGAGAAGGGCAGAGAGATGGACGGAGAGAGAGAATCCCAGACAGGCTCCACGCTGTCAGCACAGAGCCTGATGTGGGGCTTGAACTCATGAAACTGTGAGATTATGACCTGAGCCAAAACCAAGAATTAGATGCTTAACTGACTGAGCCACACAGGTGCCCTGAGACTTTTAATGATTTGGACCTCCTGTGTTTTCTGCCAATGTTTGTGGATTTTTCAAAAAGTTTATTTACTTAGAGCGAGCTGGGGAGGGACAGAAGGAGGGAGAGAGAATCCCAGGCAGATTCCACATTGATAGTGCAGGGCTTGAACTCACGAACCATGGGGTCATGACCTGAGTGGAAATCTAGAGTTGGAGGCTTAAACGACTGAGCCACCCAGGCACTCCTCTGCCAATTTTTGTGTGTGAAAGTTGTTCCCTCAAATTATTAAAGTAGACAACATTCTGGCATTCAAGGCCACTGTAATTTTTTTTTTTTTTTAGTGTTTATTTAATTTTGAGAGAGACAGAGAGCAGGGGAGGGGCAGAGAGAGGGAGACAGAGGATCTGAAGCGGGTTCTGCACTGACAGCAAAGACCCCAATGCGGAGCTCGAACTCATGAACCATGAGATTGTGACCTGAGCCAAAGTTTTTTGCTTAATCGATTGAGCCACCCAGGCGCCCCAAAGCCACTGTAATCTGATCCTAGCATGATGAAAATCAGTCTTCTCCCCCAGTGCTCATTGACATCGACTTCAAGCTTGTTCACTCATTCCTTCCCTCCTTCCTTCCTTCAATAGTTTTTCAGCACAAAATGTGTAGCAATGTGCTGCTTGAAGCTGGGGATGAAGAGATGAAAACTACAGTCTACTGGGGCAGGGAGGGAGAATATAGCCAATTTACCGTGTGCAAGCGTTAGGCTCGATGCTGCAGAATGCTGTCGACGGCCTGTCGCGTCTCCCCTGACCTCCCCCCTCCACCCCGCGGGGCTGTGATAGGCAGGTGACACTCTGCCTGGAGGCCTGCCTCTCAGCTTCCCAGCCGAAGCACCCGGAGGCACAACCGGAAGTGTAGGTGGGGGTTAGCAAAAGGGCATGGAAGTTGGTAGGGAAATGTCCCAGCCTCCTGGTCCTCCAGTGTGACGGTTCTGAGGCGTGTTCTGGGCCTCTCAGAAGATCCCTTGAAGGCTTGAGCCCCAGTTGCTCAGGTTGTTAAACCCATAAACGCATCAACCCATAAACGTGTCCTTTATTAGCTTCCCTCTATGTCTCACTTTCCCTACTTGAAGAGAAGTACAGTTCTTTTTTGTTTTTTGTTTTTAATTTTTAAAGTTTGTTCATGTATTTTGCGAGAGAGAGAGAAGGAGAGAGACAATCCCAAGCAGGCTCCAGGCTCTGAGCTGTCAGCACTGGGCCAGATATGGGGCTCCAACTTACCAAAGTGAGATCCTGACCCGAGCTGAAACTAAGAGTCAGTCGCTTAACCAACTGAGCCACCCGGGTGCCCCAAAAGTACAGTTCTTTAAAGGAAGGAAATCACTTGTGATTCCTGGGGTCACCTAAGCCATTTGCCTCCACAGCCTTGTCTCAGGGTTTGCTTTGGGGGGAGGGCAAACAAACACAAGAGGGATGTGAACGCGGGCGCTATGGAGGCCCAGAGGAGGGACCCCTGAGCCAGAAATCGTACGAGTTTCACCAAACAAAAAGCCTTGACCGAGTCAGATGAGAAGCCTGAGTTGATGGGCTTCCAGGCGGAGGGGCCCACGGGTGGAAAGGGTTATAGGTGTGAGAAACCACGGAGAGTTGCAGATAGAACCACCAGCCTGCAGGGGGCGCGAGTGCGAGCTGTCGGGGTGGGTGGGGCACGGATCTTCCGCTTCGCGGTGCCTACGGTGGGCTCAGCCTCTCGCATCGCTCAACGTCGTGCTCTGTTCTCCCTCAAAGCCTTTCTCAACTTCAAAATCGATTAGTCGTGAGGAAACTCTCTACCCAGCCTTCTAACCCCGCTGGCGCCCGCTGGAAAAAAAAAAAAGACAGCAGCTAACGCTGAAACTCCGACTTTTTAGCAAAGGTTGACAAATCTTCCAAGGGGGCGCCTGGCTGCCTCAGTCAGTAGAGCGCGCGACTTTTGATCTCGGGTGGTGAGTTCGAGCCCTTCCTTGGTTGTAGAGTGTACCTGAAAATAAAAGAAAGAAATCTTCGATTAACATAGGGACAAAACCACATTGGCATCCTACTTTTATGAGAAAAAGAAGGTGGATAAAGCAGCAGTAAGCGCTAGCTGATTTCGGCAGTAAGTTTTTTTTATTTTTTTTTATTTTTAGCCAAATACTTGTGTTTGTAACATTTTTCTTTTTTTTACAAATAGTTTATTGTCGAGTTGGTTTCCATTCGGCAGTAAGTATTTATGGGGCACTTGCTGGGAGCCAGATGGGTGCACCCTGAGCACAAGGAAATGGCGACGTCTCTGTAGGCACTTGCAAGTAGACCTTTGTCTGAAAATGAGCCATAGCGTTGATACCAAGGAGAAATATTTAGGTGAACAGAGAGCGAGTGGCAGTTAAGTCTCATCTTGGTCTTTTCTGGTTTTCTCCTTCCCTTCTTTCCTTCTCCTTACCTCTTTTTTTAATTTTTTGTTAAATATTTATTTGAGAGAGCGAGGGAGAGCGAGCATGAGCGTGCCAGCAGGGGAAGGGCAGAGACAGAGGGAGAGAGGGTTGGGGGGGGAGAGGGAGAGCGAGAATTCCAAGCAGGCTCCTGGCTCTTAGTGTGGACCCCAGTGGGGTTCGATCTCACAACCGAGACCATGACCTGAGTCGAAATTTAAAGTCAGATGCTGAACCGACTCAGCCACCCAGGCGCCGCGCCCCCTTACTTCCTTTAAAGAAATGTAGTTTTATTCTCTTCAAGTACCCACAAGGACAGAGCTAATCTTGTTCTTTTGTTTGTATTTCTTTTTCTGAACTGCTGATACACACACCGTCTTTGTTCTGGAAAGAGAGAACAAGGGAACATGGAAAAAGTCGTCCTTCTTCTGTCCACTAGTCAATGGATCACCTTCTGTAAAGGTAACCTTGTGTTTCTTGTGTATTTTCCAGAAATATCCGATGCATTTATGAACATGTATGGTTATATTTTTCTCATTTAATTTTTTTTTTTTTTGGCTTTGGACAAATAGTAGCATTCTATAAACCATCTAAACCTTACATTTTCACCAAAAAATAATTCCTGGGGGTCTTTCAATATCAGGGTGTCTCACATGGCCTCATTTTGGGAGCCACACCAGCATGTATTAGGCTAGCCTACCATTGGTAGATACATAGGTTGCAGACAGTCTTTTGCTGTTACCAGCAACACCACAACGTGTATCCTTGTTTATAGATCATCTCGCACATGTCTGAGTGTATCTGTAGGAGGTATTCTTAAAGAAGGAGTTGCTGAGTCAAAGGGATGAGCAACTTTAATTTTCATATATATTGCCAATTTGCCCTCCATAGATGTTATACGTATTTATATGACAACCAGCAATAAATTTCTCCACACCCTTTTAAACACAGCATATTAGCTTTCCATGGCTGCATGACAAATTACCTCAAACTCAGTGGCTGAAAACAACACCCACTTATTAGCTCACAGTTCTGTAGGTCAGAAGTCTGGCGCAGCATGGCTGGGCTCTTGGCTCAGGGTATTACAAGGTTAAAACCGACCAGACTGAATTCTTTAAAAAAAATTGTTTTTAATGTTTTATTTATTTTTGAGAGAGGGAGATAGAGACAGTGTGAGCAGAGGAGGGTCAGAGAGAGAGGGAGACACAGAATCGGAAGCAGGATCCAGGCTCTGAGCTGGCTGTCAGCCCAGAGCCAGACACGGGGCTCGAACCCACGAACCGTGAGATCATGACCTGAGCCGAAGTCGGGTGCCCAACCGACTGAGCCACCCAGGTGCCCCAACCAGACTGAATTCTTGCCTGGAGACTCTAGGGAGAAATCTGCCTCCAAGCTTGTTTTTGATGAATTTCAGTTCCTTATGGTTGTAGGACTGAGGTCTACCTCTCTTGCAGGCTGGTCAGCTTTGGGCTGCACTCAGCTACTAAAAGTTGTTGGCATTCTTTGCCACCTGGTCTCCTCCATCTTCAAGTGAACAACAGTGAATCAAATCTTTCTTCTGCTTTGGATCACTGACTTCCCTGTCTCTGACCTCTAGGCCTAGGTTTGTTTATTTATTTATTTATTTATTTATTCTTTTTTTTTTTTTTAAGTTTATTTATTTGAGAGACAGAGACAGCACGGATGGGGGATGGGCTGAGAGAAGAGAGAGCGAGAATCTCAGGCAAGCTTAGAGCTGCCAGCATAAAGCCCGACTTGGGGCTCAAACTCATGAAACCGTGAGATCATGACCTAAGCTGAAACCAGACGCTTAACTGACTGAGCCACCCAGGCATGCCTCATTTTTTTTTTTTAAAGTAAACTCTACACCAAATGTGGGGCTTGAACTCATGACCCTAAGATCAAGAGTCGCAGGCTCTACTGACTGAGCCAGCCAGGTGCCCCTAGACCTCGATTTAGAGGGCTTATATGATTAGCTCAGGCCCATCCAGATCTTAAGGTCACCTGGTTTGGAAACTTAATTATATCGGCAACATCCGATTCGCGGCAACACTTAGATTAGTGTGAGAGTGAATTACTGAGAGAAGTTGTGTGAACACCAGGGGTGGGAATTTGGGGGACCATATGAAAATTCTGCCTGCTACACGTAGGGTTATGAAACTTTTTGATCTTTGCCAGTGGGAGAGATGACAATGGAATTTATTGGATATTTCTCTTATATGCTTTCAAATATTTTATTTTTTATTTTTTTTAAACATTTGTTTATTTTGAGGGAGGGGAGAGAAGGGGAAGGGCAGAGAGAGAGAGAGAGAGAGAGAATCCCAAGCAGGCTCCTCACTGTCAGTGCAGAGTCTGATGTGGGTCTCAAACCTACAAAATGTCAGATCATGACCTGAGCCAAAACCAAGAGTCAGACGCTTAACTAATTGAGCCATCCCGGTGGCCCTCATTTCCTATTTCCTTTTTTTTTTCTTTTTTTTTTTAACTGGGTTCTTGGTCTTTTTCTTTTTTCTATTGGATGAGCTCTTTATAGGTTAAGGATACATCCTACCTTAATGACTTTGTTTGTCCTATTTATTTTACCTGGAACCCCACCCTCCTTCTCCAGCCTCCAGAAACACTATTCATTCCTTACAGGCCAGAATTCAAACCCACGTTACCCAGAGGGCCTAACTATACCAATGCGCGCTCCTCAGCTCCTTGTGACTCTTTCCTTATGCCATTCTGTGCTTTATGTTTGTTGGTTAATCTTGGTCCCCCAGCTGGGATGTTGAGCTTCTTTATTACAGGGATGCACAGAGATTCAAGTGTAAGACTGAGCATGTGATATGCACAAAACTAGTCTCTGTAAACTGAAAAATGGATGCCTTAATCTGGAAGTTAAAAATTTCAGGCTCTGTCACTTCATTTCCTATGTTCGTTATAAATATATGTCACCATACACCTCCAATAGCTCTATCTTTGTAACTTCCATCCATTTTTATAGTTGTTTTTTATTTATTATTTTTTTTTTGGTAATTTTTATGCCCAACATGGGGCTCAAACTCACAACTCCAAGATCAGGAGTCGCATGTGCTTCTGACTGAGCCAGCCAGGTGCCCCCATTTTTATAATGATTAAATGATATCAGAGCATGTTAATGAGTTATCTTTCATGTACTCACTCATTTTCTTGTTAGCTTGTTTCTCTTTGACATGGCTTAGTTTGTGAAATTTGTCTCCAAATCCAAATATTTTTTTAATTGGATTTGACTTGACATTAATTTAAGATTTTATCAGAGAATATGTGTTCATTTTTTAAAAGAGCTAAGTCGAACTGAGAGTTTCATGATGAGTCAGGCAGATCACCCTGCCCCAGCTTTCCCTACCTCCTGAGTTCTTTTCCAAAGGAGATATTTTAAGCCCTTTCTCTTTCTCCTCATATATATCTCCCTACTTCTAATTAATACATTTTTAAAATAAGATTTTACTTATTTTTTACAGTTAATTTATTTTGAGAGAGAGAAAGAACGAGTGAGAGCATGGGGAAGGGGCAGAGAGAGAGAGAAGGAAAAGAGAGAATCCTAGGCAGTTTCCATGCTGACAACCAGGAGCTCAAAACAGAGCTCAATGCCATGAACTGTGACATCATGACCTGAGCTAAGATCAGGGGTCAGACGCTTAACCAACTGAGCCAGCCAGGTGCCCCAATAATTAACACACTTAAAACCACTCTGTTTAATTTTTAAAATTTAGACATCATTTGTGAATTCCTTTGATGGTGATGAAGACTGGGCCTTTTCACATACCGTGATCCCATTTTTACTCTTTTTACTCCCCCAAGAGAGCTATTTTGACAATTTTTGGTTAAAACAGGTCACCATTTATATTATTATGACCATGCAAATGCTACTGCTGAGTTAGATCATGCTCCACAGCCACACTTCCTTTCTTTTTTTTGTTTTAATTTAAAAAAAAATTTTTTTTAATGTTTTATTTATTTCTAGGAGAGAGACAGCGCGAGCAAGGGAGGGTCAGAGAGAGAGGGAGTCACAGACTGAAACAGGCTCCAGGCTCTGAGCTGGCCATCAGCACAGAGCCCGACGCGGGGCTCGAACCCACGAACTGTGAGATCGTGACCTAAGCGAAAGTCGGACGCTTAACCGACTAAGCCACCCAGGCACCCCTACACTTCCTTTCTTAACTGGCAGTTTTATAAATGTGGGTTTATCAGTAAGGACGATGTAAGCAACAGAAAATCCATCTCACCAACAGTGGCGTAAACCATAAGGCCCTTCCTTCCTCCCTCCCTCCCTCCCTCCACCCAATATGGGGCTTGAACCCACCACCCTGAGATCAAGAATTACATGCTCTACTGACTGAGTCAGCCACCCCTCTTTCTTGCTTTCTTAATGAGTGTGAAGTAGGTGAGCCAAGGGTTGGTTCAGAGGCTTGGCAATGTCATCAGAACCCATTTCCTTCCCTTCTTCCACTTTGCCAGTCTATGTTCTAGTCTTCATGCTCAGTTTTGCTCTGAACAGTCACAATATGGTTGACATGGCTCAAGCAGTCAGATTTTCTTACTATATCATTCAGGAAGAAAAAGAAACTTCTCTTCCCATGCCTCTTTCTTAATTTTGATTGGGGTGATGAGGGGAGTGGTGGTAATTCTTTTCTCGGAGTTCCAAGTGAACTTACCTTTGTGTCTCATGGGCCAGAACGAGGTCATGTGTGCTCCCGGCTGCTAGGGAAGCTGGGAAAGCAAGTATCTGGCATTTTCACCCTCTGTAATGGAAAAGGAGTTTGGGAATGGGTAGCCAACCAACAGCATACACCTGTTAGGGTGTTTTTTTCTGCAAGTGACACAAGACTTGATTTAAAATGGCTTAAACAATACTGGGGTTTGTCATCTCGTATAAGAAGTCCAGATGTAGGGAATTCCAGGGTTGGCTAATTCAGTGACTCAATGATATCAGCAAAGGTCCAAGCCTTTTCCATATTTCTGCTATGTTATCCTGAATTGTTGGCTTTGGTCCTCTGGCTTCTTTCCTCTTGGTCACAAGAGGGCTACAGCAGCAAAGATCACAGAGCATCAGTTGGATTAAAGAGAAAACATTCTGGGGGCACCTGGCTGGCTCAGTTGGTAGAGCATACAGCTCTTGATCTTGGGGTTTTAAGTTTGAGCCCCACGTTGGGTGTAGCGATTACCTAGAAAAAAATAAAATGACTTGTTTACTTATTTATTTTTTTAAAGGACTCCTTTTATTTGTTTTTAAAATGTATTTTGAGAGAGTGCAAGAAGGTATGAACAGGGGAGGGGCAGAGAGAAGGAGAGAGAGAATCCCAAGCAGGCTGTCAGCACAGAACCCAAGGCTGGGGCTCAAACCCATGAATTGTGAGATCATGACCTGGTTTCCTGAGTGGAAACCAAGACTCAGATGCTCAACCAACTGAGCCACCCAGGCACTCCTTTACTTTTTTATTTTTTAGAAAAAAAGAGAGTGTACAAGTGGAGGAGAGGGGCAGAAAGACAGAGAATCTCGAACTTGATCCTATGACCCTGGATTCCATGGGGCTCAATCCCGTGACCCTGGGATCATGACCTGAGCCAAAATCAAGGCAGACCCTCAACCAACTGAGCCACCCAAGTGTTCCATAAAATAAAAATGATTTGAGAGAGAGAGAGAGAGAGAGAGAGAGAGAGAGAGAGAATGTCCTGTCTTCCTATCCTTTTCTTTCTTTCTTTTTTATTCAAATATAGTTAACATAAAGTTAACAGTGTTATATTAGTTTCAGGTATACAATATAGAGATTCAACAATTCCAAACATTACTCAGTGTTTATCACAATAAGTGTACTCTTAATTGCCTTCACCTATTTCACCCATTCCCCCACCCCTCTGATGACCACAATTTGTTCTCTATAGTTAAGAGTCTGCTTTTTGGTTTGTCTCTTTTATTCTTTTGTTCATTTGTTTGTTTCTTAAATTCTGCATATGAATGAAATCATATAGTATTTGTCTTTTTCTGACTTATTTCACTTAGCATTATACCCTCTAGATCCATCCATGCTGTTGCAAATGGCAAGATTTCATTCTTTTTTATGGCTGAGTGGTATTCCATTATTGATAGATAGATAGATAGGTAGATAGATAGATAGATACCTTCCTTCTCCATTCATATAGTGATGGATGCATGGGTTGCTTTTATATCTTGGCTATTGTAAATAATGCTGTAATAAACATAGGAGCACATATATCCTTTTGAATTAGTGTTTTTGTTTTCTTTGGGTAAATACCCAGTAGTGGAATTACTGGATTGTACAGTAATTCTATTTTTAATTAAAAAAAAAGTTTAATTTTGAGAGAGCAGAAAGAGTTAGCAGGATAGGGGTAGGGAGAGAGGGGGAGAGAGAATCCCAAGCAGGCTCTGTGCTTGATCTTATGAACCATGAGATCGTGACATGAGCCAAAATCAAGAGTCAGATGATTATCTGACTGAACCACTCAGGCGTCCTCTATTTTTAATTTTTTGAGGAAACTCCATACTGTTTTTCATTGTAGCTGTACCAGCTGGCATTCCCACCAACAGTACATGAGGGGTTTTTTTTCTCCACATCTTACCAACACCTGCTGTTTCTTGTGTTTTTGATTTTAGCCATTCTGACAGGTGTGAGGTGATACCGCATTGTGGTATTGATTTGCATTATCCTGATGATGAGTGATGTTGAGCATCTTTTCATGTGTCTGTTGGCCATCTGGATATCTTCTTTGGAAAAATGTCTATTCATGTCCTCTGCCCATTTTAAAATTGGATTATTTGATATTTGGGTGTTGAGTTGTGTAAGTTCTTTATATATTTAGGATATTAACCCCTTATCAGGTATATCATTTACAAATATTTTCTCCCATTGAGTGGGTTGTCTTTTTGTTTGGTTGATGGTTTTCCTGACTGTGCAAAAGCTTTTAATTTTGATGTAGTACTAATAGTTTAATTTTGCCTTTGTTTCCTTTGCCAGAGGAGACATATCTAGAAAAATCTTTCTATGCCTAATGTCAAAGAAATTACTGCCTATGTTTTTTTCTAAGAGTTTTACGGTTTCAGGTTTCACATTTAGGTCTTTAATCTACTTTGAGTTTATTTTGTGCATGGTGTAAGAAAGTGGCCCAGCTTCATTCTTTTGCATGTAGCTGTCTAGTTTTCCCAACACTATTTTGTTGAAGAGACTGTCTTTTTTTCCCATTGTATATTTTTGCCTCCTTTATCATAGATTAATTGACCATATACTCATGGGTTAATTTCTAGACTCTCTGTTCTGTTTCATTGATCTATATGTCTATTTTTGTGCCATTACCATACTGTGTTTTGATTACTACAGCTTTGTCATACATCTTGAAGCCTGGGATTGTGATACCTCTAAATTTGTTCTTTTCAAGTGTTGTTTGGCTATTCTGGGGTCTTTTGTGGTTCCATACACATTTTTTAGGATTCTTTTTTCTAGTCCTGTGAAAAATGGTGTTGGTATTTTGATAGGGATTACGTTAAAGCTGCAGTTTGCTTTGGGCAGTGTGGACATTTTAACAATACTGGTTCTCCCAACCCCTGAGCCTGGAATATCCTTCCATTTGTTTGTGTCTTCTTCAGTTTCTTTCATCTGTGTTTTCTAGTTTTCAGAGTACAGTTCTTTCACCTCCTTGGTTAAGTTTATTCCCAGGTATTTTATTTATTTATTTATTTATTTATTTATTTATTTATTTATTTATTTACTTAGGTGCAATTGTAAATGGAATTGTTTTCTATGTTTGTATTTTTTTTAAGTTTATTTATTTTCAGAGATAGAGAGCACACATGTGCAGAGGCAGAAAAGGAGAGAGAGAATCCCAAGCAGGTTCCACACTGTTAGCACAGAGCCCAACATGGGGCTTGATCTCACAAACCATGAGATCATAATCTGAGATCTGCTGAAATCAGGAGTTGGACGCTTAACCAACTGAGCCACCAACACGGCCCTCTTCATTTCTCTTTCTGCTACTTCATTGTGAGTGTATAGAAATGCAACACATTTCTATATATTGATTTTGTATCCATTCCTGTCCTTAAGAGTAAGAACTTCTTAGAAACTTCACAGCAGGGGCACCTGGGTGGCTCTGTCAGTTAAGTGTCTTACTTTGGCTCAGGTCATGATCTCCTGGTTTGTGGGTTTGAGCCCCATGTTGGGCTCTGTGCTAAAAGCGCAGGGCTTGCTTCAGATGATCTGTCTTCCTGTCTTTCTTCCTCTCCCCTGTCGGCTTTCTCTCTCTTTCTCAAAAATAAGTAAACATTAAAAAAAAACTTCACAGCCGACTTCTTCTCAGGTCTTAATGACTATTATTGTGTCACTTGTTTATTAGTAAACCAGTCACCATCAAAGCTAATGAATAATTCACCGCAATTGAATTTGACTAATCAGGATTCTCCTTCTAGGGAAGAAGGAGTCCTAACACTCTTGTAGTAGATGAAACTTACATATACTTAAATGAGACCAGAGTTCCATTAGCAAAGAAGGAGGAATGGCTGCTGGGGAGACAGCAAATAATGTCTGCCACACCTTCATTTTTTCCCCGGGAGATCGCCTTGATTTTTTAATTCACCTATTTTTAAAATTTATGGCTATTTGAGGCTCTACCAAATTCTAGGCACTATTCTAGGTATTAGGCATTCTTTTTATACAACAAAAACTTAGTTTTTTGCTTTATGGACTTTACAGCAAGATCATACAGATTGGGAACATTGATTGAAGGGTAGTTCCCTAAACTGCCATTGGCAATGGTCTCCTGCAATTTTCATTTTGGTCTGTATGTACTTGTTTGAAGAACTCAGCTTACTCAACAATTATTTATTCTTCTTTAAAATTTGAAACCTTGGGGTGCCTGGGTGGCTCATTTGGTTAAGTGTCTGACTCTTGATCTCAGCTCAGGTCTTGATCTGAAGGTTGTGAGTTCAAGCCCCTTGCTGGGCTCCACGCTGGGCATGGAGACTACTTAAAAAAAAAATTGGAGGGTGTCTGGGTTGCTTAGTTGGTTAAATATCCAACTCTTGATTTCAGCTCAGGTCATGATCTCATGGTTGTGAGTCTGTGCCTCACTCCCAGCTCCCCGCTGATAGCAGTGCAGAGCCTGCTTGGGATTCTCTCTCTTTCCCTCTCTCTCTGCCCTTACCTCCCCCTCTTAAAAATAAATAAACAAAAATACCACTTAAAAAAAACTGAAACTTTTGTTTTTGGCCTGCTTCTGAGTAATTCATTTGAATTTTTAAGAGAGGCTTTACATCTTCAATTGTCAATTAATTTTCAGATTCCTCAAACTGGATAATCAACAAAAGAATCCTACTTCCCTAGAAGTTAAAGGATTAACAGTCTCATTTTCTCATGATGAGCACCTTTAGGGAGAGGAGCAGAGAGAGAGAGAGAGAGAGAGAGAGAATCTTAAGCAGGCTCAACACTTAGCATGGAGCCCAGTGTGGGGCTTAATCCCACGACCCTGGGATCATGACCTGAGCTGACATCAGGAATCAGACATTCAACTGACTAAGCCACCCAGGTACTCCAAAAATGTTCCTTTTGACTACTGTTTTCATTGAGAATAATGGAAAGATGAGGCCACACTATGATATAGAAGGAGAAGGGATTTTTCAAAGATTCCATGCTTTTTTCAGATTATCCCATTTGGGACTCTTATTTTTCCCTATTGAAATTAGAATAATCAAGACACCTGGCTGGCTCAGTTGTTAGAGCATTTAACTCTTGATCTTAGGGTCATGAGTTTGAGCCCATATTGGTGTAGAGATTACTTTAAAAAATAAGATAGAAAGAGGGATGCCTGGGTGGCTCAGCCGGTTAAGCATCTGCCTTCAGCTCAGGTCATGATCTCATGGTCTGTGGGTTCGAGACTCACATCGGGCTCAAGACCCACATCAGGCTCTGCGCTCACGGCTCAGGGCCTGGAGCCTGCTTCAGATTCTGTGTCTCCATCTCCCTCTGCCCCTCCTCCGCTTGCGCTCTGTCTCTCTCACAAAAATAAATAAAACATTAAAAAATAAAATAAAAAGTAAAAATAAAAAACCCAAGAAATTAGGATAATCAATAGATGCTCTCGAGTATTGCCTATATTATCATTAACAATTATCTCTAGTAGATGCTGAAAAATTTCAGAAGTTTTTCTTTCTTCTAAACTCTGTTCCAACTTCGTAAGTTTTGCTTCTCCAAAGTCAGTATTTATATCTTGAGTGAACATGCCAGTCGTCTTGGTGGCATGTTTTTTATGGCTCATAACAACGAAAACATTTACTTAATCGGACAACTCCCACAGTAGAATGTAAAGTTCAAGAGCTTTCACGTTAACTGTGGTCCTGAGATATTTTAGTAATGATACGGACAACTTTTTATTTGCATTTTGATAAATCTATCTATGAGATAATGTTTCACTCAGTGCCATTGGTTATTTCTTATGAGGCTTTAGAACAAAACATTTCCACAACTGTTCCACTTTTTGTTTGTGCTAATGAAAAATGTAGGTCTTTACTTTGTGAAAATTGATGTTTTAATAGGACCTGAAGTTGTGGTTGTGTCAGGGAATGGGGTGATCCATTTAAAAGAGAACTGGTTTTTGTCACTATAAAAGGATTCTTGCATTTTACCAGAACATTTTTATGAAAATTTTCTTCATAAACATAATAGAAGCTGTACAACTGGTAGGGAAACTGTACAACTTCTTTGGTGATGTTCATGAAGTCAGATTTCCTGGCGTAAAAAAACATTTATGCCACTTTTCTACTGAGTACAAATGGTACAAGGTCAACTTTGTAAAACTACGTGTTCTTCTCATGCCTTTTGCACTCATTTTGACACTAAAATTAAAAATTGTAGGGACGCCTGGGTGGCCCCGTCCGCTAAGTGTCCCACTTTGGCTCAGGTCATGATTTCATGGTTCGTGAGTTCCAGCCCTGCGTCAGGCTCTGTGCTGACAGCTCAAAGCCTGGAGCTTGTTTTGTATTCTGTGTCTCCCTCTCTCTGCCCCTCCCCTGCTCATGTCCTCTCTCTCTCTCCAAGAATAAATAAACATTGAAAATTTTTTTAAAAGTTAAAAATTGTATTTAAATATTCCCTCAAACTCTTCAAATATCCTGGAACCGTTGACAAAGTTAGCCCAACTGACTCAGGCACACCCCGGCGTGGAAAATCATGGAACATTCCACGGGTGCCCATGCCTCCAATTGGTGAGTTGCTTAACACTTCCCCACCTCTCACTGGATTTTGTCCCTCTGCACTCCAGCTCCTGATGCTGGGTTTTCTCTCAGGCCTCAGTGCTGCTTTTACCCTTTAGTCTCCTCAAATGATCTTGGCTACCTCATGGGGCTCACTGTGCTTGGCTCTGCTCCCAGCTCTCTCTGCTCCACCTGCATCCTGTAGGTGTCCTTCTCTGGCCTGGCCCCCAGGATGGGGCTCCCGGCACTGGACTGCCTGACCATTTTTCACCAGGGCAGAGACATTCCCCATGCTACAGGAACAAGAATGTGGTGGCTTGTCGGATTTCAGGGCCTGCTATTGGGGGTGTGCACCATCAGTCCCCTACACCCATGTGCCCTGGCCGAGATCAAGCTTGGACATTCACTCCTGATAACTGAGCATCCCTGGGGAACCACCCGCTGGGCTTCCTGATTGACCTACCTGGCCTCAGGTCACAGCCTGGCCTGACACACCTCAGTACCTGCACTCACAGACCCTCATTTGCCCTGCTTATCAAAGAGCCTTCCCACCTGCGCAGGCCACCCTCTACCTGATTTCCAAAGGGGGCTGCAGTTTTACATAATTATAGCCTTCACCGGGCACTTCCTGTGAGCCAGGCACTGCCCTAAGTGTTTCGCACTTAAGCTTAGTTACGACCCTGTGAGGTGAGTACTGTGTTTAGCCCATTTCACAGATGAAGAAACTGAAGCTTCCAGAGTTTCTGTCACTGGGCCATAGCCACCACAGCTTTCTAGTTCATGCCCCGCAGTCAGACCGAATGACTCATGGCCCCATGCTAACTTACCATTCAGGTAACAAGTAACCTGTAAATGTACCTGTCTACCCAGAACATTCCATTCCTTGGTCACTAGAGCTTTCATCCTTATTGCCTCTGAGCCCCACCATAATGCCAGCTGCCTGTTAATATCTAACAAGACTTCTCCTTGCCCCAGTAGGACAGAGCCCCTGTCAAATTTAGTGGGATACACTACAATGTGGGAAAGAGGCATATGGCATGGGCTGACAATCGTTGGCTTCAAGGGAGATAATCAGGGCAAACAGCCGAAGACTCTCCCTCCTCCCCCACTGCTTCAGCTCTCCCTGTGAGAAAAGGAAGTTCGCTTTCTCATCCCATGCAGACTGAGAGTTTTTCTCAGCCCTGTGGAATTCCACTCTTGGTAACCCCTGTCCAAGCACCCAGTGGCATCTTCTACCACTTTCTGCCTTGGTTGGCTCATTGAGTCATTCCTCCCGTATTCATTTCCTGTGGCTGCTGTAACAAATTTCCATAAACTTAGTGACTTAAAACACCACCAGTTTATCATCTTACAGTTTGGAAAATTAAAGTCCAGACATCAAGGTGTTGGCTGTGTTCCTTCAGGAGGCTAATGGGCAGAATGCATTTCCTTTCTTTGTCCAGCTACAGGCTACCTGCGTTCTTTGACTTATGACCCCTCCTTCCATCTTCATAACCTTCAACGTAGCATCTTCCAATCCCTCTCTTTCTCTCTTTGACCTCTGCTTCTATCCCCTCATCACCTTCTCTTACTCTGACCCTCTTGCCTCTCTCTTAGGAGGACCCTTGGGATCTCATTGGGCCCAGCTGGATAATCCAGGCTGATTTCCCCATCGTGAGATCCTTAACTTGATCACATCTGCAAAGTCCCTTTTCCCATGTAAGGTCATGTGTTCATGGGCTCTGGGGATTACCATATCTCCTACTATAACAGCCCAGCCACTAGAGTTGGTGAGCTGGAGAACACAAGGGAGGAGGTACTGGGTTGTGGCAGAGACCCTGGCTAGCTGTACTTAATATGTACTGTGGAAAGAGGAAGTAGACCAGAAGGACCTGAGAAAACTTGCCTTCCTTCTCAGGGAAAGGCAGAGTTCTTTCCTCAGACAAATTTGGAGCGGCCTTGATTCTGCCTTGCCCTGCTCAGCTGCCTAGGTGGGAGAGGGCAGAAGGATGGGGCTGCCCACAAACTGGGTCATCTTACCATCCCCCATAAGATGGATGGCCAACAAGGAAAACTACCACTTCCACACGTACAACCACTCCTGTCCTGTCCGTCTCATGCCCCTTGGCCTTGCCCTTGTTTCTATCTTGCTTCTAACCTGGAGACTTGCCTGCTGACCTTACTTTCTCACCCTTGGCCCCAATGGTTGTTGAACCAGGCCTACCCTCTGGCTCTTCTTAACTTCAGTAGAAATCTGTGTGCCATCTTTGGTCCCCTGGATATCAACCACTGTACCTCAAGGAGATAGACATTGCTCAGGGAAAAGAGTCTAGAAATATTCGCCACTATTCTCTTATTCTCTCTGGCTCCTTGCCCTCAGGCATTCTGACCAGAAAGTGCTGCACACAAGATCTTCCCTCAGCAGAATATGGGTCACTGTGAGCTCCACTTTGTGAATAATTGTTAGGTGGCATTTTTTTTTTCAACCGTGCAATCTCAAAAAATGCCTAATGATTTCATTCATTTGGATATAATTCATCAGGATCCTAGAATTTAAGGGGAAATGATGATTTGTAATGACAAGCAGATAGACTATTTAAAATCAGGGCTCACCCAAAATAGCCAGAACATATGATCAACATCTGGGAAACATCTGCATGGATGGAGTGGTCACAACAATTACCAGAGGATTGGAAATTTTAAGAACTATCCTGAGGGTTTCTGGGTCCTAAGAATACTAAAAGTCCTCATGTATTATATAGCAAAATTCTATTCAAGGGGAGGGTGTTTAAGAGGCACAACCCTTCTTACTATAAAATAAGACACAGACACAACACAACAAATGTATGGCTTAATGAATTATTGTAAGCTGAACCCCCTTGTAACTACCAACCAGGTCAAGAAGTAGGGCTTTGCCAGGCACCCTAGAAACCCCTTCATGTTTCCCATCGAAACCATAGCTCCTCCTCCCCCAGATGCAACCATGGTCCTGACTTCTGTGCTAATCACAAAAAATAATAGTTTTACCACCCAACGGTACATTCCTATGTACTAACTACAGTTCCTATGTACTATAGTTTAGCTTGCCTTTTAAAAACTTTTTAAAGATGTTTATTTATTTTTGAGAGAGACAGAGAGAGAGAGAGAGAGAGAACAAGTGGGGGAGGGGCAGAGAGAAGGAGACGGAGGATCTGAGCAGGCTCTGTGCCAACAGCAGAGAGCCCAATGTGGGGTTTGAACTCACAAGCTGTGAGATCATGGCCTGAGCTAAAGTTAGATGTTCATCCAGCTGAGCTACCCAGTTGCCCCGCCTTTAAAAAACTTTTATGTAAATGTCTTCTAGGTCATTTTTAACCTATTTACCCCCTCTGCCATTTATTTCTTTTCCTTACAACTTATCTGTTGAAGAGTGTGAGCCATTTTGTCCTGAAGGGATTCCTGGTAGTCTGAACGTTGCCCATTTATGCTCATGGTGGTGTTCGCCATTTTTCTCTGCCCTCCATCTGAGGAGACTTGGGCTGTGAAAAGGAGGGATGGCAAATGTGACCACCTCACCAGCTCATCTGTAGTCTTTCCCTAGAAATGTTGTGAATGATGCTAATGCATGTTTAGCTTTCCGCGGTTGTGGGGCACCTGCTTCCTCAGCCTGGTCCATTGGGTTCCCATCAAGCCCTGTTTCCCTCATGGAACTGCCTCCCAGTGGGCCCCCCGCCCCCCATCCCAGGACCAAGAGATCTCGTGCATGGCCACAGTTCCCTGGCTTCAGTGAGGTTATGGAAGCAGCGGGCCCTCTCAACTAATGATGATGTACAGCCTGCCTGGGATGGAGCCTGTCTTCCCCGCAAACAGCTTTGCAGCAGGTCAGGCAGCCTCTGTCCGTGGTAATGCCTTTGGCAGATTGCGTCAAACATGAGCCTGTGTCCCGTGAAGCACAGGTGATTGATTATCCAGGAGCATTCTTTGCCACATTCTTTTACTGCACTGTCCTGGATGGGCCTAGAACATAGGCTGGGCTGCTCCAGGCAGCAAAGGGAGCTCCTAATCCAATATTGTCCTTGGACCTGGGCAGGAGAGCCCTGACTTGAGCTCCATGCTTTGGAAGGTGCCACATTACCACAAGAACACACAGAACACATGTAGTAGAGATTGCATGGGCACCTCCTCCTTGAGATCCAGCGGTCAGTCCTGGCACAACCCTGAGCCCTGAACTATGCCCTTCTTGGGACGGTCACTCCCATGACTAACACTGTTCAGGCCCCAGGGAAATACTTCTGCACAGCATTTGTACTATGTTCTCAAAACAAAAGGTGACTATGGATGCCACGAAGGTCTGTGGGTTGTGCCTCTTCTGATCTTGGAGATGGCTGCTTGGAGATGGCCCTTTGTTTTTGTTTTGTTTTGTTTTTTGAATGTTTATTTATTTTTAGAGAGAGAGAGAATGCACATGTGCAAGGGGGGGAGGCAGAGAGGGAGACAGAGAATCCCAAGCAGGCTCTGAGCTGCCAGCACAGAGCTCAACATGGGGCTCGAACCCACAAAGATCATGTAAGATCATGACCTGAACCAAAATTAAGAGTTGGACGCTTAACTGACCGAGCCACCCAGGCGCCCCAGAGATGGCCCATTGGAGTAAGGGTGGAATGCGAACAGCAGAGGCGGAGGAGAAAGAAAAGATAACTAACTCTCTGCCCTCCCCTGCTCGCGCTCTGTCTCTGTCTTTCAAATATAAAAAAAAGAAAAGAAAAAGAAATGTTTGTTCATGTCTTCTGCCCATTTAAATATTGGATTATTTGGTTTTTTTAGTGTTGAATTATATGTTTTTTATATATTTAGGATATTAACCCCTTATTGGATATATCATTTGCAAATACCTTCTTTCTTTTGGTGGGTTGTCTTTTTGTTTGTTGATGGTTTCCTTCACTGTGCAAAAGCTTTTTATTTTGATATGGTCCCAATAGTTTAATTTTGCTTTTGTTTCCCTAGAAAAATGTTTCTATGGCTAATGTCAGAGAGATTACTGCCTATGTTTTCTTCTAAGAATTTTATGGTTTCAGGTCTCTCATTTAAGTCTCTAATCCATTTTGAGTTTATTTTGTTCATGGTGTAAAAAAGGGGTCTATATAATCATGGGTTTATTTCTGGGCTCTCTATTCCATTTCACTGATCTATGTGTCTGTTTTTGTCCTGGTACCATACTGTTTTGATTACTACAGCTATGCAGTATATCTTGAAACTTGGGATTGTGATGCCTCTTTGTTCTTCTTTCAAGAATGCTTTAGCTATTCTGGGGTCTTTTGTGGTTCCATACCCATTTTTAGAATTATTTGTTCTAGTCCTGTGAAAAATGCTATTGATATTTTGATAGGGATTGCATTAAATCTGTAGATTGCCTTGGGTAGTGTGGATATTTTAACAATGTCGGTTCTCCCAATCCATGACCATGGAATGTCTTTTCATTTGTGTCATTATCAATTTCTTTCATCAATGTTTCATAGTTTTCAGAGTACAGGTCTTTCACCTCCTTGGTTAAGTTTACTCCTCCTTTTTGGTGCACTAGTTTTTTATTTAAAAAATTTTTAGGGGCGCCTGGATGGCTTAGTCGGTTAAGCGTCTGACTTCGGCTCAGGTCATGATCTCGCAGTTCATGGATTCAAGTCCCGCTTTGGGCCTTGTGCTGACGGCTCAGAGCCTGGAGCCTGCTTCAGACTTCTGTGTCTCCTTCTCTCTTTCCCCCTCGCCTGCTTGCGCTCTGTCTCTTAAAGGTGAATAAATGTTAAAAAAATTTTTTAATTAAAAAAAATTAAAATTTTTTTTATTTGAAAAATGTTTTAATGTTTATTTATTTTTGAGAGAGAGAGATGGAGTATGAGTGAGGGAGGGGCAGAGAGAGAGGGAGACACAGAATCCAAAGCAGGTTCTGAGCTGTCAGCACAAAGCCTGATGCGGGGCTCAAACCCACAAACTGTGAGATCATGACCTGAGCCAGAGTTGGACGCTCAACTGATTGAGCTACCCAGGTGCCCCTAAAACTTTTATTTTTAAGTAATCTCTACACAATGTAGGACTTGAAGTCACAGCCCTGAGATCAAGAGTTGCATGCTCCACCGACTGAGTCAGCCAGGTGTCCCTCTTTTTGGTGTACTTGTAAATGGGATTGTTTTCATTTTTCTTCCTGCTACTTCATTATGAGTGTATGGAAATACAACAAATTTCTGTACATTGAGTTTACTGAATGTACTGAACTGAATTGATTGATCAGTTCTAGTAGTTTCTTTGGTGGAGTATTTAGGGTTTTCTATATATAGTATCATGTCATCTGCAAATAGCAAAAGTTTTACTTCTTCCTAACCAATCTGGATGCTTTTTATTTCTTTTCAGCACTATGTTGAATAAAAGTGGTTTTTTCATACATGGCTTTTATTATGTTGAGGTATGTTCTTTTGAAACATACTTTGTTGAGAGCTTTTATCATGAATGCATGTTACACTTTGTCAGATGCTTTTTCTGCATCTACTGAAATGATCATAGGGTTCTTATCCTATCTTTTATTTTTTTACTTTTATTTTTATTTTTTTTTAAATGTTTTATTTATTTCTAGGAGAGAGAGACAGCGTGAGCAGGGGAGGGTCAGAGAGAGAGGGAGTCACAGACTGAAACAGGCTCCAGGCTCTGAACTGGCAGTCAGCACAGAGCCCGACGCGGGGCTCGAACCCACGAACTGCGAGATCATGACCTAAGTGAAAGTCGGACGCTTAACCGACTAAGCCACCCAGGCGCCCCTTATCCTATCTTTTATTGATGTGATGTATCGCATGATTGATTTGCAAATATTGAACCACTGAACTAGAATGTTTTTAGATGGGTTTTTAAAAATTATTTTTAGGTTTATTTATTTACTTAGAGCAAGAGCGAGCATGAGTGCAAGCGAGGGAGGAGCAGAGAGGAGAGACAGAATCCCAAGCAAGCTCGGTGCCATTAGGCACACAACTCAATGTGGGACTTGAACTCATGAACCATGATATCATGACCTGAGCTTAACCGCCTGTGCCACCCAGGTGCCCCTTTAGATGGGTTTTTATAATATATGAATCCCTTATATTTAAAAATACATGTAAGGGGTACCTCTGGCTGGCTCAGTCAGAAGAGTGTGCGATTCTTAATCTTGAGGCTGTGAGTTCGAGCCCCACATTGGGTGTAGAGATTACTAAAAATAAATAAATGAACTTAAAAAACATTTAAGGGGCACCTGGGTGGGCAGTTGGTTGAGCGTACGACTTGGGCTCAGGTCGTGCTCTCATGGTTTGTGAGTTCAAGAACCACATCAGGCTCTGTGCTGATGGTGCGGAGCCTGTCTCCCTGTCTCTCTGCCCCTCCCCTACTAGCACTGTCTCTCAAAATTAATCATTGAAAAGACATTTTTTTAAACACATTTAAAAAACCTCATGGTGGTGCACCTGGGTGGCTCAGTCGGTTAAGCATCCAACTTTTGATTTTGGTTCAGGTCATGATCTCAAGGTTCGTGAGTTCAAGTCCCTTGTAGGGCTCTATGTTGACAGTGGGGAGCCTGCTTGGGATTCTCTCTCCCTGTCTCTTAGCCCCTCCCCTGCTCTTACTCTCTTTCTCTCCCTCAAAATAAATAAACTTAAAGCAAAAAAAGCATCTGGGCACTTGGCTGGCTCAGTAGGTAGACCATGTGACTCTCGATCTCAGGGTCATGAGTTGGAGCCCCTCAACTCCGTGGTTGAGTGCATGGTGGCTACTTAAAATTAAATAAATAAATAATGGCCTCAATGAGAATGCATAATAATTGAAATCAGCCTCTTTCATGGAGTCACAGGGTAGAGGACCAGCAGCCACCTCCCTAGGTGAAAAGTCCTCTGCTCAGTTTTTGTACTGGTGGATGATTACAGCTTCTTGCTCAAAGAAATTGCAGACAGGGTTCTATAATCCCCTTCAGCAGGGGGCGGGGCTAAGTGTGTGCCGAGGCACACCCTGATGAAGCTGGGAACTTGACAGCCGCTGAAAAGGGAAGGCAGGGTGGAGATACTTCGCTAGCCGGAAGAACGAAGTTCAGTCTAGGCCCCACGCCCATTCCTGGCCAGCTGCAGGCCCCTAGCCTCAGCATTTATAACCTGAATATTTTGTAAATTGGCCCCAACTTGACGAGAGGTCACTTTTGCTGGAGGGTGGAAAATGGTATCTCCCAGTCAGGCTGGGGCTAGGGACCCTATGTCTCTACCTGGTGGTACAAAGGAAACAGGGAAGTCCTCAGTGAGAGACTTCTGCCACTTATCTGAGGCTTTGGATGCCGTTTGGCCCAACCAGCACTGGCTGTTTCCTGGTTGACATTTAACTTCAGCTGTTTAGCACTGTTGTTTCTTCATGTTTGTAAGACTAGAGGAAAACTTGTCAAGCTTATTCTTGCCAAAGTTCTAGATGATTCCCTGGCTTTTTAAAATAAATGTTTGTTTATTTTTGAGAGAGAGAAAGAGAGAGAGAAGCAGAGAGAGAGGGAGACAGAGAATGCCAAGCAGGCTCTGCACTGTCAGCACAGAGCTTGTTGTGGGGCTTGAACCCAGAAACTGTGAGATCATGACTTGAGCTGAAACGGAGAGTCGGATGCTTAACCGACTGAGCCACCCGGCGCCCCGATGATTCCTTGCTTCTTGAATTTGTTTTCATATGATCAGGTTCTCATAGCCAGTACCATCCTTAGATCTTGGCAAGAGGGACCACTACCCCAGGCGCCACGTTTCAGAGAGCCCCACAGGTCACAAAAACACATTGATTAACAAACATATGGGCACTTCTTGGCTTAGAATCAGCTAGTTGGCATTCGCACTGCCCAGCCCACGATCTTGAATGTCCACTCCTATTACAGACAGTGTCTAGGCCTCAGGACACACTTCTCCACAGGTCTAGACCTATGTCCTTCAAACAAAAGGTGACCATAGCCACATGCTGTAGAGATTTGTAAGTTGTGCTGCAGATGTCAGAGGGGGACAGTGTTTTGGAGTGTGAGGAGGAGGGTTTGAGGGACTGAAGTGCTTGATAAGAGACAGTATTATCAAATTCACCAACTCCTCCCTCTCAGAACAATTCATGGTTTTGGAGGTTCTCATGAATTAGAGTGATTTGCACAGCATGGCAGCTGAGGAACATTGGCAATACTGAAGCATATTTAAAAACATATAAACAATATTTAAAAGACAAATAACAACATAAAAACCAATTCGTATTACTTTTTTGTAAAAGAAGTTTATTTATTTTTGAGAGAGAGACAGCATGCATGCATGCAAGTGGGCAGACATGAGCAAGGGAGGGCAGAGAGAGAGGGAGACAGAGGATCTGAAGTAGGCTCCCTGTTGACAGCACAGAGCCCGATGCGGGGCCCGAACCCACGAACTGTGAGATCATGACCTGAGCCGAAGTCGGACGCTTACCTGACTGAGCCACTTTGTACTACTGAGCCCTTGTATTACTCTTAATTTGCTATATATGCAGGTTTGGGCTAATGTGTGAAATGTGATACCGTTTTTTGTAGTTTTACTGTTATAACCTATTTAGTAAGAATTAAAATTTCAGAAATTTAAGTTTAATATGTCATCTTTATTTAAATAACCTAGGTAAGAATTTGATAAATGTTGATTGTATTTCCCATTTAATTAAAAATGTTTTGGGGCGCCTGGGTGGCTTAGTCAGTTAAGTGTCCGACTTTCACTTAGGTCATGATCTCACGGTTCATGGGTTTGAGCCCCGCGTCGGGGTCTGTGCTGACTGCCAGCTCAGAGCCTGGAGCCTATTTCAGAGTCTGTGTCTCCCTATCTCTCTGACCCTCCCCTGCTCGCTCTGTCTCTCTCTCTCTCTCCTAGAAATAAATAAAAATATTTAAAAAAAAATGTTTTTGGGTGCCTGGGTGGCTCAGTTGGTTGAGTGTCCAGTGCTTGATCTCAGCTTGGGTCTTGGTCTCAGGGTCATGAGTTCAAGCCCCACATTGGACTCTGCAATGGAGCTTGAAGCCTACTTAAAACAAAACAAAACAAAACAAAACAAGTTAGAGGCACCTGGTGGCTCAGTCGGTTAAGCGTTGGACTCTTGATTTAGGCTCACATCATGATCTCACGGTTGTGGGATGGATTGTGGGATTCTCTCTCTCTCTCTCTGCCTCTCCCCAGCTGCCTCTATCTCAAAAAAAAAAAATTAAAAATTAAAAATAAAAGAAGTTTTTATTGGGTCGGGTAAAATGCATAGAAGAAATTTTATCACCTTAGCCATTTTTAAGTGTGTAATTCAGTGGTATTATGTACATTTATATTTTTGTGCAGCCATCACCTCCACCCCTTTCCTGAACTCTTTCTTCATCTTGCAAAATGGAAGGTCTATACCCATTAAACACTAACTCATCCTTCCTCCCTCCTCCATCCCTTGGCAACCACCATCATGTAGATTTAACACAAAATTTTGAATATTTTAGAAGAAAAATATTTTAATACATATGAAAAAGTTTAAATAATTTGATTTTTACCACCTACTTTAATTTTAATATTAAAAATTAAAGTGAAAAAATCTGTACAATTTTAATGTGATTACTTCTTGTGAGATAATAGAAAAGTATATATATGTGTATGTGTCTCTATCTCTAGTTTCTGGCACAGAGATCT
Source organism: Hyaena hyaena (assembly GCF_003009895.1). Classification (NCBI taxonomy): domain Eukaryota; kingdom Metazoa; phylum Chordata; class Mammalia; order Carnivora; family Hyaenidae; genus Hyaena; species Hyaena hyaena. The sequence goes on along the minus strand of NW_024080644.1, from coordinate 1,746,803 downwards.
TAAAACCCTTGTAAATTCTTAAGTGATAAGAGCACTAGGGGCGCCTGGGTGGCTTAGTCGGTTAAGCGTCCGACTTTCGCTTAGGTCATCTCACGGTTCGTGGGTTCGAGCCCCGCGTCGGGCTCTGTGCTGACTGCCAGCTCAGAGCCTGGAGCCTGTTTCAGAGTCTGTCACTCCCTCTCTCTCTGACCCTCCCCTGCTCACGCTGTCTCTCTCTCTCTCTCCTAGAAATAAATAAAAAACATTAAAAAAAAAAGCACTAGGAGCATATTTTATTGTATGTTATTTTATTTCATCAATTAATTAATTGTATCTTTCATTTTAATATTTGGTCTTTGACCCCAGTTCTTGATGCGGAGTTCCTTGATCCCTTGTAATTTCCTGAGTGACAGCAGTATCTTTTTTTTTTTTTATGTTTATTTATTTATTTTTGAAAGAGAGACGGAGCATGAGTAGGGGAGGAGCAGAGAGAGAGGGAGAATCCGAAGCCGTCAGCACAGAGCCTGAAGCAGGGCTTGAACCCATGAACTGTGAGATCATGACCTGAGCTGAAGTCGGCTCAACTGACTTAGCCCCCTACATGCCCCAGCAGTGTCTTTTGTTTTAATGAAACCTCTGCTGGTGGCTCTTGGATGGGGGCTTGTCACTGGAAAGACCAAAGCATGATTAGGAGCTGGAATTTTTAGCTTCACTCCCTACTCTCCAGAGTGGGGAGAGGGGCTGGAAATGGAGTTAATGATGAATTATGCCTAGATGAGGAAGCCTTCATAAAAACCCCCAAATACAGGAGTGCCTGGGTGGCTTGGTTGGTTAAGCGTCTGACTCTTGATCTCAGCTCAGGTCTTGATCTCAGAGTCATGAGTTCAAGCCCTGCTTTGGGCTCCACACTGGGTGTGAAGCCTACTTAAAAAAAGAAAAACACCACCAAAGTACAGGGTTCAGAGAGCTTCCGGGTTGGTGAGCACGTGGCAGTGGTGCTGGTGGTGGTGATGGGGAGGTAGTGATGCATGTGGAGAGGTCATGGAAGCTCCGCCCCCTTCCCCACACTTTGCCCAATCAATGCATCTCTTTATTTGGATATTCATATCCCTATCATACCCTTGTATAATAAACTGGTAAACAGTAAGTAAACTGTTTTCCTGAGTTCTGTAAGCTGCTCTAACAAATTAATTGAACCCAAGGACGTGGTCATAGCAGCCTCTGATTTATAGCTGATAGGGCAGAACAGGTGACAAACTGAACTTGTGACAAGCATCTGAAGTGGGGGTGGGGGACAGTCTTGTGGGGCTGAGCCCTTACCCTGTGGGATCTGACACTAGTGTCAGAATTGAGTTAAATTATAGGACACCCAGCTGATGTCACAGAGGATTCTTGCTGAGAGAAACCCCCCACATATGCAGTGTTGCAAGTGTTGTGAGTGTGGCAGACATGTGAGAATAAAAGGGATACATAGGATGGCGCGCCTGGGTGGCTTAGTCAGTTAAGCGTCTGACTTCGGTTCAGGTCATGATCTCGTGGTTTGTGGGTTCAAGTTCCGCATCAGGCTCTGTGGTGACAGTGCATAGCCTGTTTCAGATTTTCTCCCTCTCTCTCTGTCTCTCTCAAAATAAATAAGCTTTCAAAAAATATATATAGGAAGAGACTTTTTTTCCACATTAAAATCCTTTAGATAATTACTATCAAGAAAACATAAATTATATAAACTTTTTGATGATTACAGCATCATTTGTGAATTTGTAAAATAAAGGCAATATAATAACATTTGTGGAATATACATACTAATACATAAGTTGTATACACCTTTATTTCATTACTCATCTAAATTCTGAATACACAGACACAAACATAACTGATTTTAGCAGTCTTTGATATATATTTTTTAAGATTTTATTTTTAGGGGTGCCTGGGTACCTCAGTCAGTTAAGCGTTAGACTCTTGACTTTGGCTCAGGTCATCATCTCATGGTTCCTGGGATTGAGCCCTGTGTTGGGCTCTGCACTGACAATGTGGAACCTGCCTGGGATTCTCTCACCCCCCTCCTCTGCCCCTGTCCTACTCACATTCTCTCTCTGAAAATAAATAAGTAAACTTAAAAAAAAAGATTTTATTTTTAAGTAATCTTTACATCCAACGTGGGGTTTGAACTCACAACCCCTAGATCAAGAGTCTCATAATCCACCATTTGAGCCAGCCAGCCACCCCAGTAGTCTTTGATATTTTACTGCCTTTCAGTCATATAAAACAATCATAGGTTTACATATATACTTACCAATTTTGTCATTGTGTGGGTGTCTTTTTTAAAGATTCTTTTTTTAAAAAGTTTTTTTAATGTTTATTTTTGAGAGAGAGAGAGTGAGCATGGGCAGGGGAGGGGCAGAGATAGAGGGGGACAGAAGTGGGCTCTGTGCTGACAGCCTGATGTGGGGCTTGAACTCATGAACCATGAGATGGTGACCCAAGCTGAAGTCAGACACTTAACCAACTGAGCCACCCAAGTGCCCTATATTTTTAAAATTTAAAAAAAATGTTTATTTACTTATTTTGAGAGAGAGAAAAAAAGTGGGGGAGAGGCAGAGAGAAAGGGATGGAGAGAATCCCAAACCGGCTCCTCGCTGTCAGCACAGAGCCCGACATAGGGCTCAATCCCACGAACTGTGAGATTATGACCTGAGCCGAAATCAAGAGTCCAACGCTTATCCGATTGAACTACCTAGGTGTCCCCGTTGGTGTGGGTATATTAGTCAAGATAGGAGAATAGAACATGTTTTATTCAGCAGTTTGCTAGTTTGGTGTATAACTTAAAGCCTTTAGACATATGGTATAGGGGTCTCTCTTTCAACTCTTGTCCTGACAATTTAGGGTTGCCAGATTTAGCAAATAAAAATACAAAAGCAAGGTAGATTTGAATTGCAAATAAACAATGAATAATTTTTTAGGAAAAGTTTGTTCCATGAAGTATATTTGAGATATACTAAAAACTGTATTTTGTTTATCTGAAATTTACATTTCTTGGGTGGTTGTCCTCTACTTTATCTGGCAACTGTAACTGAATTCCTCAAATGTAAGGAGGAGACTTACATACAACCCAGTCTACTCTGTGAATCTTTACTGTAATTCAACTTTATCTGTCCTGCTAGGGTGTTTGTTCTTTTTTTTAACATTTATTTATTTTGAGAGAGAGCGAGAGAAAGAACAAGGTAGGGGCAGAGAGAGGGAAAGAGAGAGAATCCCAAGCAGGCACTGTGCTGTCATCACAGAGTCCAACATGGGGTTTGATCCCACAAACTGTGAGATCACGACCTGACCTGAAATCAAGAGTTGGACCATCAACCAACTGAGCCACCCAGGCGCCCCTGACCTGCTAGGGGTTTTTCAAAAACCTTTTTCATTGTGAAGTTAAAAAAAAAAAAAAAGGGCCTAAAACTTACACAGGTGATTTAACACATATTTATAAAGCTAACACCTACACCAACAATACCCAGATCAAAAAACAGGACATCGCTCCTACCCTTGAAGGCCCCACGTGTCTCTTCCAATCATAGTTCTCATCTGTCCTCAAGAGATTATCCCTCTCCTGACTTTTACAGTAATCATTTCCTTGCTGTCCCTTACATTTTGACAATTCATGTCTGCATTCTTATTTCATTTACATATTTTTTATTTACTTACTTGCTTATTTATTTATTTATTTTAGAGAGAGAGCGAGCAAGAGTGGGGGAGAGGGGCAGAGAGAGAGAGGATCCTAAGCAGGCTCCATGCTCAGCATGGGATCCGATGCAGGGCTTGATCCCACGACCCTTGGATCATGATCCAAGCCAAAATCAAGGGTAGAATGAGTGCTCAACTGACAGAGACATCCAGGTGCCCTTTGTGTTTGCATTCTAGAGCAATATGGTTTAGCAAACAAACAAAAAAGCCAGAGACAGACTCACAAATGCATGGAACAAAATGGTTGTTGCCAGACTGGGGAGGTGGAGGGTGGGGGATAGGTGAAATAGGTCAAGATTAAGAGGTACAAACTTCCAGTTATAAAATAAATAAGTCACGGAGATGAAAAGTACAGGATAAGGAACACAGTCAATAACATGGTAATAATGTTGTGTAGTAACAGATGGTAATTGTACTTACCATGGAGAGTGTTGTGTAATGTATAGAATTGTTGAATCAGGGGTGCCTGGGTGGCTCAATCAGATAAGCATCCAACTTCAGCTCAGTTCATGATCTTGGGGTTCACGAGTTCAAGCTCCACATCGGGCTCTGTGCTGACAGCTCAGAGCCTGGAGCCTGCTTCAGATTCTGTCTCCCTCTCTCTCTGCCCCTCCCCCTCTCAAACTCTCTCTCTCAAAAATAAAACATTAAAAAAAAGAATTGTTAAATCATTATGTTGTACACCTGAAACTAATATAACATTGTATGTCAGCTATACTTCAATTAAAAACAAGAGATAAAACAATATGTTTTAGCCTTTTTAAAAGTTTATTTATTTATTTTGAGAGAGAAAGAGAGCATACTTGAGCAGGGGAGGGACAGACAGAGCGAGAATCCCAAGCAAGCTCCATGCTCATCATGGAGCCTGATTCGGGGCTCGATCTCATGACTGTGAGATCATGACCTGAGCTGAAGTCAAGAGCAAGAGTCAGACTGTTAAGCAACTGAGCTACCTAGGCACCCCAACCTTTTTTTTTTTTTGAAGTAGTCTCTGTGCCCAACATGGGGCTCGAATTCATGATCCTGAGATCAAGAGTCACACATGCTACTGACTGAGCATCCCCAAAACTGTCATTTTTATATGTGAGAATATACATTTCCACCTCTTCTTGCTGCTTTACTTAAATTTAGATATCATAGGTTTTTAGTTTGTGGTTTTCTGAAGCTCCCAGTCCTAGGAAAAGGGGAATACAAAGTAGCCATCCTTAATTTTCTTGATCTTTTCCTTTTATCTTGCTAGTTTTCTGGCATCCATTGGGTTGTTACATCAGCTCAACTCAGTCTACTTATAATTATGGTGTCTGTGTATAGGAAACAAGATTTGGAGAGGAGGCAGAAACAGGTCGTGCTGACCTAGCCAATTTTTTTCCAAGTGAAATATCTGTAATTAGCCCAGTAATGATATTTTCCTGGAGAAAGAATTGAGTAAATTTAAGAAAAGAGTTTTAAAGTACAACATGCATGTGTGTTGGGGGGGGGGGGGCAATTGAAATGCAAGATAATGTAAGAGTTTGGTTCAATATTTATCCACTCCCTTTCTGTAAGAAGCATTTTTAGTAATACCGGCCCTGTCTTTTGAAGAGAGGGAACCCCTCCAGGAGTAAAGGGATATAAAAGTTTTAGGAAGAACCATCGGTGATTAAAAAAAATATTTTGGTTGGAAAAAGCCTTTTAAAACAGGTCCCCAACCGGGAAGCCATAAAGCAAAAAACTGGCAGTTTTGATAATCTAACGTAAAATGTGTCTATGTAAATCAAAATACCATAACTCAAGACAAAAACTAAATACAGACCCCCCCGCCCATCTTTGAAATACACATGACGGACTATATGCTAATTTCCTGTATGTACAAAGAGCTTGTACTAATCAATGAGAAAAAGGACCAGTAATCCAATAGGAAATGGGCACAGGTCAGGAACAGGTAGTTTACAGAAAAAGAACTATTAACTTAAAAACATTTCTTTTAATGTTTTATTTATTTCTGAGAGAGCAAGCGAGCGAGCGAGCAAGCAAGGGAGGGTCAGAGAGAGAGGGAGATACAGAATCTGAAGCAGGCTCCAGGCTCTGAGCTAGCTGTCAGCACAGAGCCCGCCACGGGGCTCGAACCCACAAACTGTGAGATCCTGACCTGAGCCGAAGTCAGACGCTTAACTGACTGAGCCACCCAGGTGCCCCTACAGAAAAAGAACTATAAGTGGCTAATAAGAATGTGATAAGATGCTCAGTGTAATTTCTAATTAAATAAATGCAAATTAAAACAACCATATTTGCCTGTCTAATGGTCAAAGATTTAAAAGTTCAGTAGAAGCAGGACATGGTAGAAATAGAAATTCTCATTCTCTCTTTGTATACGTGCAACTTGGCAACTCCTTCAAAGAGACAATTTAGCAGTACCTAGCAATTTGGCAACAGTTAGCACAGTTTTAAAGTGCACAAAACTCTTTGACTCAGCAATTCTACTTCAAACAATTTAGCCTACAGATATACTGAAACAAGTGGGTACAGATAAATCTAAAAGAATGTTCATTGTCTCACTGCTTGGACTGTCCAGTGATAGAAATTGGTTAAGTAATTTGAAATACATCTTTACTGTGGTAGGATGAGGTAGGCCTATGGGTGCTGATGTGTGAAGATCTCTGGTAGTCAGTAAAGATATTCTCAAATGCTCTGCCTCTTTTCTTCCTCCCCACACAGGGTAGGGCTGTATTTCCCATCTTCTTTATTATTTTTTTTTTTTAATTTTTTTTTAATGTTTTATTTATTTCTAGGAGAGAGAGAGAGAGACAGCGTGAGCAGGGGAGGGTCAGAGAGAGAGGGAGTCACAGACTGAAACAGGCTCCAGGCTCTGAGCTGGCAGTCAGCACAGAGCCCGACGCGGGGCTCGAACCCACGAACCGCGAGATCATGACCTAAGCGAAAGTCGGACGCTTAACCGACTAAGCCACCCAGGCGCCCCTCCCATCTTCTTTAAAGATAGGTGTGGCCCCATGGCTTGTGGCCAATGATATCTGAGCAGAAGTGACATATGTACCTTCTGGGTAAACACCTTAAGTGCTGGTGTATGACATCCCCTTCTCCCTGCCCCAGTGATTGTGGACACAGATGTTGAGATGGGCCCTGGGTCTATGATGGACACAAATGTTCAGATGGATCTTGACTGATTTTGATGAGGATGGCCCTCTTAATTATCTGGGTTAGTAGGAGTGGGAAATAAACATTTAAACCACTGAGACTGTGAATGCTTTTCATTACCTCAGCATATTCTAGCCTATCCTGACTAATATGATTTCCAAGATAATTATTACATGACAAAATCCTAAGTGCAAAAAGAGTGATCTCATTTGTATGCATGTGTGTTTATCTGCTTAAGAAATTTCTGGAAGGATTCCTAAGTAACTTAACAGGGTTTACAACGAAGGTGTTGAAAGGAGGCAGAGATGGGGAAGGCAATTTCTGCTTTTCACATTATAACATTTCACATTATACTTGGAGTTAAAAAACAAAAAAACACCCCCATGACCATGGTTAAGTTTAAATTTAAAACTAGCCAATGTTTCCACAAAAAGATTTCTGCAAGAATATTCATGGCAGCTTTATTCATAGTAGCCCCAAACTGGAAATAGCCCAGATGTCCATCTATAGGAGGATGGAAAAACAGATTGTGACATATTCATACAATGGAATACTTACTCTCCAGCAATGAGAATTGAATGAGCCACACTAAATGTAACCACATGGAAACTTACACAAATATGACATTGAATAAGAGAAGCCACACACAAAAGAATGTGTAGTTTGTTCTATGTATGTAAAGTATAGAAACTGGCGAAGCTAATTTATGGTGTTAGTAGGATAGTAGTCATCTAAGGGGGTGAGTGGGTTTTGACGTGGAATGGGCTACATGGGAGAGCTTCTGGGGTAAGGGCTACAAGGATGTGCTCAGTTTGTGGGGATTCATGGAGCTGTATCTTATTATTTGTACACTTTCCCATCTATAGGCCATATTTCAATTAAAAAGTCCAAAACAAGGGGCACCTGGGTGACTCAGTTGGTTAAGCATCTGACTTCAGCTCAGGTCATGATCTCATGTTTCATGAGTTCCAGCCTGGTATCAGGCCCTCTGCTGTCAGCATGGACCCTGCTTTGGATCCTCTGTCCCCCTCTCTCTCTGCCCCTCCCCTTCTCGTGCTCTTTCTCTCTCAAAACTAAATAAACATTAAAACAATTCAAACCGAGGGGCACCTGAGTGGCTCAGTTGGTGAAGCTCTTGACTTCAGCTCAGGTCACGATCTCACAGTTCATGAGTTTGAGTCCTGCATCAAGCTCCACGCTGACAGTGCAGAGCCTGCTTGAGATTTTCTCTCCTTCCCTCTCTCCCCCTCCCCTGCTTGTTCTCGCTTTCTCTCTCAAAATAAATAAACTAAGACAAAATTCAAAACAAAGTCTAGTTGATATAAAGAATAAACAAATGGGCACCTGACTGGCCCAGTTGGTATAGCACGTGACTCTTGATCTCGGGGTTTTGTGTTCAGGCCCCACATTGGACATAGGGACTACTTAAAAATAAAATCTTACCCCCCCCCCAAAAAAAAAAAAAAGCGAGAAGGCAATGCTTGGCAGAGCTGGGGTAGCTGTCCTGGCCCATGGTGCCCTCTTGGCAGCAAATCCTCGAATGCAGGCCTGGGCACGTTGATGCACTGAGGCCCCAGGCCTAGCGTGAGCCCCCAGATAAAATCCAAGCATGCCAGCCTCCCTTCCTGTGCATGACCTCAGCACCAGCTGCTTATTAGCATTGCATTTAAAAACCCTGCATGGACATATCTGCCGGAGCCTAGTTGGTGACCATGGCTTTCTAATGGGGACAGGGCATCCTGGCAACTAGATGCAGAAACACAGGCTTGAGCAGGAGCTGCTGGCCCCTTGGCAGAGATGCTTAATTAGCTTCCTGCAGGAGATTTTGTTTTTAATATAAAAGATGATCTAATTTAAGCAATTTTATTGAACAACGAATGAAAAACAATCTTACTGTTTAATCCATTCCCGCATAGTGCAGTTCAGGGCTCTCACCAGGTTAAAACTACTTTCATAAAATACTAAGACATTGTTTGCTTTTTCCTCTGTCATTCTCTCTCAAGTGTACAGTGGAGTTTTCCAAGGGTTATATATGTTTTCTGACCCAAAAAACTGAAGGGCAAAGCACTTGGAGAATCTAGCTGTCTTCTATTAAGCCATACATGAGAGATTTGGAAAAATGTAAAACAATGCCAATCTTCTGGCTAATTTTTTTTGTGTTTTGGAAAACAGTTTTTTTTACTCCATAGAAGTATATGATTTAAGTTAATATGTAATGGATTTCTTATCCTCGTTTTAAATAAAGCTTTTGATTTTATAACTTTATTAAAACAAATTTTTTTGATTTTATAATTTTAGATGTACAGAAAGGTTGCAAAGCTAGTACAGAGTTTTCATGCACCCTTCACTGAGCTTCCCCTCATGTTAGCATCATGCATAATGTGTATTAGTCAAAATGAAGGAAGCAGCATTGGTACATTTCATCCCTATACACTTACCAGTGCATGTCTACCATCTCTCTTGCTTGTTTTCTTTTTTTAGTTTATTTATTTTCAGAGAGAGGGAGACATAGTGAGGTGGGGGAGGGGCAGAGAGAGAGAGAGAGGGAGAGAGAGAATCCCAAGCAGGCCCCACACTGTCAGTGCAGGGCCTGATGTGGGGCTTGAACTCACAAACCGTGAGATCATGATCTGAGCCAAAATCAAGAGTCGGATGTTTAATCAACTGAGCCACCCAGGTGCCCCTCTCTTGCTTGTTTTACTTCATATTATTTTATATGAAATTTACATGTTTTCACATGGTCCACATGTATTGTTAAAATGTTTACCTAGTTGACACCCATATTGCCATATTTCATATTGTTTTTATATTTCACTATTATCAGTAGCCTTCATGCTTTTATTCAGTAGGGGTTTTTGGGCATATATATGTGTGGGTTCTTTGGCTTATATTTCCCAGAATAAAATTACTTTGCCAAAGAATATGACTACTTTTATAGTTTTTGTTATGTATGATAATAATTTTGTATATTGTATTATATTTTCATTGTTTAAAAAATACTCTCTTACAAAATTGTATGAATTGGCTCTTTCAATGAAGAGGTACAGAAATCAAACTCAAAAGAGTTTAAGCCTCAGAGTAATCTCTTGGGGGGAGGAGAGAAGAGGAGTTGTTATTTGTTGGGTATAGGGTTTCAGTTTGGGATGATGGACAAATTCTGGAGGGCAGTGGTGATGGCTACACAGTGATGTGATTATGCTTAACGTCACTGAATTGTACTCTTAAAAAGAATTAAGATGGCAAATTTTGTGTTCAGTATATTTTACTGCAATTTTAAATTTTTAAAATTTTAATTTAGAGAGAGCATGAGCAGGGGGAGAAGAACAGAGGTAAAGAGAGGGAGAATCTTAAGCAGGTTCCATGTTCAGCGCAGAGCCCCAGGCGGGGCTCAATCCCACAACCCTAGGATCATGACCTGAGCCAAAATCAAGAGTTGGACGCTGAACTGACTGAGCCACCCAGGGGCCCCGTATCTTACCACAGTTTTTTAAAAGAGGGGGGAGAATTTCATGGGTCTAACAACTGGATCTCATTCACTTCAGGCATGGCTGGGTCCAGGGGTCCAAGCTATGTTATTAGGACTCTGGCTCTCTCATTCCCGTATCTTAGTTCTTTTCTTTGTGTGGCAATTGAGATGGTCACCAGGGTCACTAGCTTTATGTCCTTAACCTTCAGAATCCTGGAGAATTTACCATGACTCTCGCCAGTGTCCAGATCACTCTTTGAAAAGGGCCATGATTGGCCTGCTTGGATCACATGCCCATTCTAGGAGAACTCACCATCTTTCGGAGGATGAATTAGTCTGGCCATCTGGATCACCTCCTCATCAGAAATCCAAGGGATCGACAGTTCCGCCAAAGTCATGCAGAGTCAGGGAGGGGATGCTCCCCAGAGAAAGAGATGACCTGTTACCCTTCTGGGGTAAGGCAAAAACAACAGATGGCCACTACATGTGTTCAGGATTTCCTGTGTAACCCAAGCACTACCAAAGAGAGCATCTGAACATTTCAAAACATTCCTCTGCGACTGGCATTTTGTTTTTGTTATCAAGAAATGTTAATGCCTTGTGGTTTGACCATTTGGTGGATGATGTTTCTGCCTTTCTGTGAATTCCCAATCTAATAAGTTGAATAAACTCTTCATGTGTGCTAAATTAATGAAAAAGCAAGCCATTGTGGTCCAGTATAGGATCACTGTTGTTTGCATGCCTGTCTGCGGACGGGGTGATCTTTGTACTGCTGGGAAAGGCCTGGATGACCTTGCCCCATCTCAGGTTTGTCCACGTGTCTGTCAACCTCATTACTGTTTCTGGAGCTGTTTTCTAGCACAGGCCCTGGAGCACCCCCTCCCAATTTTTATTAAGTGAGTTTATTCAATCATATAGTACTTTCCAATTTATTCTTTGTCTGTTATTTCCCAAAATGTCATGTTGAGGGTTGCAGTGAAAATAATATCAGTTTTTATTTCTTCTTGCCTTTTTGCCCATTGTCTTTCCCGGACTTTGCTGTAGTAGTTTTTGTAACACATACATTTGGTATTTCTTGATTTTCATGATTTAATGTATGTTTGGTCATTATGTCAGGACCTTATTTATTTATTGTACTGCCTTTTGCTATGACATCTGCTCTATCTGCTACCCAAATAGTAATCTCAGCTCTTCTGTTCACATGGGAATATTCTTTTACACTACTACTTTATTTTGGTTTCTATATCTCTTATGGGTAACACATTGTTAGATTTTGTTCTTTTAACAGTCAGTCAGCTGCCTTCCTTGTCTAAGAGAATTCAGTCTGTTTACATTTAAGACTTTAATTGATGAAATTTTACCAAATCCTATTTCCTTTTACATTTATTTCTTTCCTTTTAAAATTATTTTAATTTTTATCTGTTTTCTCCCTTTTAATTTATGGGCTTTTATATGGGGTGCTTTATTTTGTTTTTAAAAGATTTTATTATTTTTTAAAAGTTTATTTATTTATTTTGAGAGAGAGACACAGAGAGAGAGAGAGTATAGCAGGGGAGAGGCAGAGAGAGAGAGAGAGAGAGAGAGAGGGGCTCCCAAGCAGGCTCCTCACTGTCAGCCCAGAGCCCGATGCAGGGCTCGATCTCATGAATCATGACCTCAGCTGAAATCAAGAGTCTGACACTTAACAGACTGAGACACCCAGGTACCCTGAAAAGACTTTAAGTAATCTCTATACCCAACGTGGGGCCTGAACTCATAACCCCAAGATCAAGAGTTGCATGCTCCACTGACCGAGTCAGCCAGGCGGGGTACTTTAAACTTCATGTTTCCTTTTGAATTATATTAGAAGATAACCTTAACTCAGCTGTTTTCCTAACATTTTCAATGTATTAGGCTTTTACACAACTTTCTAGTTGTAGCATTTACTTCTATTATTAACCTGGGATACTTTGAATTCTCACACAAGAATGTTAAAAGCCTAGTTTTGGAAACTTTATTCTCCATTTTCTGCCCTCCTACCCTCAATCATGTATGGTTGCTAGACATTCTTATTAAGATTCATTCTGTACCAATTGTTTCTTAAAATATTTACTGACTTATTTTACTTTCCCCCCACCCTCCAAATTTGTCCTTTGGTGATGTTCGAATGTACTAAGCTTGTGTTTGCATCTTGCTGTTTGCAAACCTCTCTGTCTCTAATTTTTTTACTTTTGGGTTAAGCCAGATCCACGAAGAGCTGTGCCGCTGTGCCCCATTATGGTGGGTGGGCATTTGTAGCATGATGTTTATGGAAATTTGCTTTGGCATTATGCCCTCCATTCATGTTGAAGACTATAATAAGAAGGCATCTGGGGCACTCGGTGGCTCAATGGTTTGAGCATCTGACTCTTGATTCCCGTTTGGGTCATGAGCCAAGGGTTGTGAGGTTGAGCCCCATGGTGGGCTCTGCGCACTGAGCGTGGAACCTGCTTAAGATTCTCTCTCTCTCTTTCTGTGTCTCTTTCTCTGCCCCTCTCCCCACCCCATCTCTCTCAAAAAAGACAAAAAAACCAAGTAGCCCCGTTTAATTCTTTACTATATTTGTCAGAGATTATGGAGAGATGGTTTTGAAGGCTGTTTTATTTTGTTGTTGTGGTTGTGGTTTTTTAAATTTTTTAAATGTTTTTATTTGTGAGAGAGAGAGAGAGAGACAGCGTGAGCAGGGGAGGGTCAGAGAGAGAGGGAGACACAGAATCAGAAGCAGCTCCAGGCTCTGAGCTAGCTGTCAGCACAGAGCCCGACACGGGGCTCGAACCCATGAACCGTGAGAAAATGACCTGCGCTGAAGTCGGACGCTTAACTGACTGAGCCACCCAGGCGCCCCTGTGGTTGTTGTTTTTAAATATTGCAGTGTGGAGGAGAAAATTTTCCTTAGTAACAGTGGAATTGATTGCATTTTTTTTCTTTGATTGGGCTGCTGGACAATCAAATTTGAAAGCCATCTCTAAAAACAGTATGTAACCTTATGTCATGGATTTTAGGTATTAACCTTAGCTTCATTCTATTTTTCCTGTCTTATGTTCCTTTGTGTCCAATTTATTCTTCTAAAAATTCTTACTGTAGCTAGCCAAGGTATTTTATTATTATTTTTGGTGTTGTATGCTACTAGAATCCCTTTTGGAATGAGATCAGTTTCCAATAAAAACAAATGATAATATTCTTATTTATATATATTCCATATCTGCTAAATGGATATTTCCTGAAAGGGTGGCTATGCGTCTCCAAATTTGTGTCACACCACTAGTGGCCGTCCACTGCACTAGAACTATGTAGGGCTGTAGTTTTGCTTGATAATCCACTTAAGTGAACTAATACACTTCAATCTTTATGACAGTCTTCAGTGTGGAGTTTTGTTGATTCCACAAAAGTCTTATGTTCCAGGAAACCACAGAGAACTCGTTTCTGATACGATATTTATATTTACATAATTTTAAATGTTTTAATTTATTTTTGAGAGAGGGAGAGAGCACGGGAGCAGGGGAGGGGTAGAGAGAGAGAGGGAGACACAGACTCCGAAGCAGCCTCCAGGCTTCAAGGAGTCAGCACAGAGCTGGCCGCGGGGCTCAAACTCAGGAGACGTGAAATCATGACCTGAAGTTGGACGTTTAACCCACTGAGCCACTCAGGTGCCCCATCTGATATGCTATTTATAAAATGATCTTTGAGATGGCCTTGGAGAATCTACATGATGAAGGATTTTCGTGTTCAATTTAAGGTTCCTCTTAATATTTGAAAATAATGCTTTTCCTCACTGTCACCCGACTTGGTGGCTGATATGAAGCATTATTAGGCTGATTGTTTTTGGTAATTGCTGCAGAAATGGTTACTTTCTGAAAAGCATTCCTGAGTGATGCAGGACAGAATTCTTTTTGGGGTTAACTGTCTTTGTTTAGAAAAGCAAACTGATTGATGGGCTGTTGTGACAGTAGAAAGATAGCTTGGCTGGGGCCACCTGGGAATGAGACAAAGAGCCAGACTGCTTAGCATAGCATAAGAAAAGAATGAGAATTTGGGGGATTTGAGGTGTTTGCTAAGGAGAGGAACAAAGGAGAAAGACGCGGCCCCGCAGAGTGGCTGGAGGTGGAGCTATGCGGGAGACCTGGCCAGGAGAAGGGTCCCTGGCAGGAAAGGGGTGAGTGGGGTGAGGGGAAGATGTATGTCTGGGAGGTATCAACCATTCTGTTGTGAAGTCTCCTCTGTGTTCTTCTGTGAGGTAGCAGCCCATTGCTGCCTCCAAATCCTGAGCCAAAGTCTTCACGCATTCCCAGCAGTCTTGGTGAGGAGAGTTTTTGGAGGTTGAAGAAAAGGGGCTTTGTTACATATGAGGGTTGACAAGGAGTGGAGAGCAAACAAGAGGTGAAATGTGGGTGGCAGAGAATTCTGAGCAAGCCGGAAATCCAAACCGGAAGTCCCTAGGTAAAAAGGCACCGTTCTGCCCCACCCCACTATCCGGTGATTGCCCCCCGCAGATATTGGAAAGGGACACAGGGTTTCCCACAGTCACGGAATTTGACACCATTGTATTAGCATTTCAAAGAGCTGCATTACTGGAGCTGGTGGCCGCGTTAGCAATGCACCGGTCAGCTATTTCGCAGAGGGCTTGGCATGTAGTGGCTGAAAAGTTGCCAGTCATTCCTTGCTGGGTGTCAGGACACAGGAATCTTGTACCTCTTCACCTCCTGGTGAGGATTTAAAAGGGAAGCACGGGTTTCTGGGGGGTCATTTTTGGAAGCAGTCAGGTTGATTTTCCAAACGTGTAATCTCAGCATTTTATTTTATTCCTGCTACCCTCTGGGTTTTCTGGCAGGCTTACCGAAAAGATGGCTACTTTTACTGTTCATTCACGCTTCTTTACAAGGCATAAGGTTTCTCTTCCCAGCACGCTTTCACTCAGATATAGAGAATCTGTACTTTGTTAACATGTTTTAAAAGTCTAATGAGGAGTTAGTAAGCATTTGGGAGCTGCAGCTTTCAGGATGAAAGCAGGGATCTGTGGTTATGACATCATTGCAGTTAATTACCCCTTTGCAAAAATCTGCCTGAATGGAGAAGAGGTGGGTGTGTCTATGTGGGTATTTAATGTGATGATTAAAATATATTAATGATAGTTTTCACTTCCCTAGCATGGAACATCTTAGGATCTTCTTTAAAAGTGCTTCCACAAGCTTTAATTAGCCTTTATAACTCTGCTAGGAAGAAGTACAACAGCCCCATTTTACAGAAGAGGAAAGTGAAATATAAGGCGAAGGGTCCTGTTTGGGGAAGGATTTTAGTAGAATAAAGCTGCCTCCCCACAGCCTTACAATAAGCTCAGCCTTCCTCCTTTGCTTCAACCAAGAATTGACATTCATAGGCTTTAAATGAGGAACATGAATTTGATTATACCTTGACATGCTTGACACCTGAGCCAAAACAGCACATCTTGGGGTCCCTAAGAAATTCTTGCTTGTTATAAGCCATCCCCTAAGGCTGTCTGCAGCAAACAACAGCAAAGAAGAAAACCAAAACAGTAACTCAAATGGGCCATAAAGCTCAGAAGTTCTGATTCTGTTTCCTCTTTTAGCCTTTTGAGTTGTGGGTTTTATATGGAACTTTCTAGATCAAAAAAGGAAGGGATGATTGCTAATTATTCCACCTTTCATAGGAAATTTTTCATTTTCTTAAAAAAAATTTTTTTAAAATGTTTCATTTATTTCTGAGAGAGAGAGAGAGAGAGAGAGAGAGACAGCGTGAGAAGGGGAGGGTCAGAGAGAGAGGGAGATACAGAATCTGAAACAGGCTCCAGGCTCTGAGCTAGCTGTTAGCACAGAGCCCATTGCGGGGCTCGAACCCACAAACCGTGAGATCATGACCTTAGCCGAAGTCGGACGCTTAACCGATTGAGCCACCCAGGTGCCCCGGAAATTTTCATTTTCAAATGAAGGAAATGTAGGACAGTTGATAGGAATTCATGGAAGGAAACACAGAGAAAAATAGAAAACTTTCTTCCCACCACGTATACTTAGCTATATATCTGAAAGAGGTCAAATGTGGAGCAATTTTCAAACACACACCCAAGTAGAGAGACCTCATGTATTCATCACCAGTTTCCACAGTTATCAACATTCTACTATTTTTTTTTGTTTCCATTCTTCTCTGCCACTTATTTTATGGGAATACTTAAAAATATTTTTTAATGTTTATTTATTTTTGAGAGAGAGAGAGAGAGAGAGAGAGAGACAGACAGAGTGTGAGCAGGGGAGGGACAGAGAGAGAGGGAGACACAGAATCTGAAGCAGGCTCCAGGTTCTGAGCTGTCAGCACAGAGCCCGATGCAGGGCTCGAACTCACGAACCACAAATCATGACCTGAGCAGAAGTTGGATGCTTAACCGACTGAGCCGCCCAGGCGCCCCTTTATGGGAATACTTTAAAGCAAATCACAGACATATCATTTCACTGTAAATAATTCTATATTTTTCCTAATACATAAGAACTTTAAAAATAGGACATAAAACCATTGTCGCACCCACCAGAAAACTAATTAATTCTGTATATTACCTAATAATCAGTCCGTATTTTGTTTGTACTGACTCAAGATTGTCCAAAGATTGCATTGCTTGACGTCTGGTTTCTGTTACTTAACAGATCTCCTTTCTTTCCCCTCCCTCCCCTATTCCATTAATTTGTTGGAAAAATTGCATCATTTGCCCTGTAGAACTTTCCACAGTCTATATTTAGCTGATTGCATCTTTGGTGTCTTTTCACATATTTCTCCATCCTTCGTATTTCTTTAAATAGTAGCTAGATCTAGAGGCTTGATTAGCTTCAGGTTCTTTCTTTTTTGGCCTTGGATACTTCAGTGATAGTGCTGTGTACTTTCTAGTAGGTCATATCAGGAGGCACCTACTTTCTGATTGTGCCATTTTGGAGGCATGTCAAGGATGATCAGTAGGGTCCGTGATTTCACTGCAACATAGTCATTTCCTCAGTCTATCATTTTTGTATTTATTAGCTGTGATTCTTTTACAAAGAAAAACTTTCCCTCATCAACTAGTGTATTTGGTTACCTTAAAATAAAGTCCATAAAGGAAGGGCAAGATAAATGCCTCTTTCTCCTTATCACCTTTCAGAATAATACTTTAGTAACCTTCCAAGTCTACTGATGAAAGTTTTCTTTCTTTAAGTTTCATTATAAACTCGTGGATTTAACAAACATTTAGTTTATTTGACACATTTCGGTTCATTACAGTCAGTATTCTTACTGATGATTATCCCGTCTTTGGCCAGTGGAAGCAGTCGATTTTCATTTTACCCAAGTATCTTCGATGGCTTGTCTTCTGAAATAAGAAGACGTTCCAGGATCGTGTTGTATTTTGCCTGCCCCTGGCCATTGAAGCCACCTTTTCCTCGAGGAGCGCTGGTTCCTTGTACTGGGAAATGAAGAGATACCCACTTTTGATGCAATGTAAAGGGCGATGATTTCAAAAGAGGCTCCAAGGAGGTATATCTTTGGGCAGTGGGCGTTTGTTTAATGAAATGGCAGGAAGAGACCCTGGGCCAGCTCTTCATTCACAGATAAGCAAACAGGGTATCAGCCACCATCAGAGCTTACGTGGCCAAGTCACGAGGGCACGGCTCTGGGAGACCATCCCAGGGTGTGACCTTTGGCAAGCCCAGCCCGCGCCCTGGCATCCCTTCCAGCAGGACACTTCTGCTGCTCCAGGTGCGTGACTAACGTTTCCGGTGGCACCGACGCGCCCTGGGACTTTCCCGGCCCCCGCCTGGCTGGCCTTGTTGCCGAGAGTGATGCGGCGGGGGTGAGGAGCAGGTGGGGGCTGAGCTGGGAGCCGCCCCGCCCGGGCTCCGGAGCCTCAGCGCCCTCTGGCGGCCACGCGGAGAGGGGCGGGACTCGTCGGGGGGCGGGGCTCAGCGACCGGCTGCCCCGCCTTTTCGCCCGCGGGGTGGGGCTGGGCAGGTGGACGCAGGCAGAAGCTGCTTAGGTTTCGCAAGGACGTGACCTTAAGGGGTCAAAACCACTGTGTCACGCGTGGTTGCCAACCAGGGTTAGCAAGCTGAACAAGCCTTCCGACGCCCGGGGAGGGGCTGGGGCTGAAACGTCCAGACCTGTGACTCGCTGCCTGCTGCCTCCCCACCCCCACCCGCTGAGCTGTGATGGGAAGGCTGAAAGTGAAAGTACAGGGGAATTTGCTAAGAGAGAACAAAGGAGGTAGGTGCTTTAGCCACAGAATACATTCAGTCGAGGTAGTTTAGGGGTGCCTGGCAAGAAGTGGAGGGGCTACCTCCCCTTCCTCATACAGGCAGAGGGAGTGGCCAGGGAATAGGGATCCTTTGTTTCCCTGTCTTGCTAGGGTCCCAGAAAAGCCCAGGGACTGGGAGGCCAGGGGTCTGGGTCCTAGCTTCACCTCTACCTGTCACCCTGGGGAGCAGGTCACTTAACCTTTGTGGGCCTCAGTTTCCCCTCTTGGAGAATGATGGTCTGGACTAGATTATGGAATGTCTCAAGTACTGTAAGGCATGGGACGTGAGGGGGGCTGTCCTGAGACCACTCAGCAAATCAGAGAAAGAGGCAGGGCCAGGGGCCAAGGCTGTCACCCCAGTCTTCTTCCTATAGCTTCCCCACAAATTCTTGCATGGACTTCATTAATAAACATTTGTGCACCTCCACCTGTGTGTCAAACAGAGGCTCACCTCTGATGTCTGTGGGACCCGGAGCAAGACTATATAGAGAGGACCACGTGCTGCATGTCTAAATATTCAAAAGTTACAAATCAGGGGCGCCTGAGTGACTCAGTTGGTTGAGCATGGGACTCTTGCTTTCCGCTCAGGTCACGATCCCGGGGTTGTGGGATCCAGTGCTGAGTCAGTCTCAGCACTGAAGCATGGAGCTTGCTTAGGATTCTCTCTCTCCCTCTGTCCCTCTCCCCTGCTCATGTTCTCTTTCTCTCTCTCTCAAAATAAATATTTTTTAAAAAGTTACAAATCAAGCTAACCAACTGTTAAAAATATTCTATCCTCCTATCTTGACAGATATACCTCCATAACAATCTGGAAAGCCGGGTTCAAGTTTGGAATTCCTATGTTCCTCAGCATTCTGAGCTGGAACATGGTGGCAGAGAGAGCGGCACCAGCTCAAGGCCTGTGGTGTGACTTCCTTCTCTTCCCAGCCCCGGTCCACCCCATAGCACGAGGGCCCTTTCCCACACATGTCCTCATGTGCAATCAGCTGCCTGCCCCTCAAGAGGCCACTTCTTGAGTATACACGGTAGTGGCAGAGTCTACCCTTAGGAGGGTGGACTAAGAAAAGTGGGTTCAGAATCTGTTGGACACGTGGTTCTGAGATTCCAGGTCCCCATGACTCCTCATCCTGAGTCTCCCTCTGTCTTTCCCAGTCTGAGGGTGATCTTGGCATTGTGGGAGCACAGACTTGGATCAAGCACAGCCCTGGACCAAACACTATAAATGGCAAGGCCTGTGGGCAAAAAGGTGGTGGTGGGGGGTACCAGAAGGGGCTCATTTCTTAGAGGGAGTAGCATTTGTGCTAAGCCTGCCGGGAAGGTTGGAACTTCAGCAGGTAGAAAAGTGAGGAAAGGCGCAAAGGCTGGGGGACTGGCCATGGAGGGTCAGAGTGTCTGTGAATTGTGACCACAGTGCAGAAAGGCTGGAGGTGAATCTGGGTCCTCCGAATAACAGGCAAAGCCTCCAGTGTCACTGTACCACGTAGGGTGCACCCACCAGCTGTGGAGCCCCTGAGAGACAACCTCACCCATCAGAACAGAACAAGAGACCCTCCAGTTCATCCCAGAGCAGCTCTGCATTGAGCAAAAATCCCAACATGCCTTCCTGCACCATGCCACCTTGGTAATTGGCACTTCTTTTTAAAAAAAAATTTTTCTTTTAATGTTTATCTTATTTTTGAGAGAGAGAGACAGAGAGACAAAGCATGAGTGGAGTAGGGGGCAGAGAGAGAGGGAGACACAGAATCTGAAGCAGGCTCCAGGCTCTGAGCTGTCATCACAGAGCTGTATGCGGGGCTCGAACCCACGAACTGCGAGACCATGACCTGAGCCAAAATGGGATGATTAACTGACTGAGCCACCCAAGCACCCTTGTAATTGGCACTTCTTTACCAATTCCACACTGGGGAAGCTTAGCTACTCCCAGCTTTCAGAAGGAATTCTGCCCCTCGATTTGCTGTAAGAAATGACCCTGGGAAGAAGTTTCTTTAGGAATCAGTGCATTCCATCATTTTGCCTGGTAGCCAGAGGCTGCTGGAGAATAAGCAGTCTCTTATCTCCTCTGGGAGCAGCCCTCTGCCAAGGGTGGGTGTTGGTGGATCCGCTTGCCCACAGTGCCCAACTAGCTCATTAACACCATTGATTTCCAGGGCGCCTGGGTGGCTCAGTCTGATTCTCAGTTTCAGCTCAGTCATGATCTCACGGTTCCTGAGTTTAAGCCCCTCAGAGCTCTGTGCTGACCTCGAAGAGCCTGCTTGGGATTCTGTCTCCCTCTCTCTCGGACCCTCTCCCTCCTTTCTCCCTCCCTGGTTCATGCTTGCGCTGCCTCCCTCTCTCTCTCTCTCTCTCAAAATAAATAAACTTTAAAAAACAAAAAACCCCCACACCATTCCCCTCTCTCCTGCTGGTGCTTCCGGGAATCACCTCCCAAATCAAGGAGAGTTGACCCTTGAATGACATGGAGGGTTAAGGCAGTCGAAAAATCCATGTATACCTTTTGAATCCCCCAAAACTTTACTAATAGCCTGCTGTTGACCAGAAGCCTTACCGATAACATAAACAGTCATATATGTATGTGTATATATGTTCTATGTATTCTAAGCCTTATTTTTCCCATATAAAGCTAGAGAGAAGAAAATGTTAAGAAAATCATAAAGAGGAGGGGCGCCTGGGTGGCTTAGTCGGTTAAGTGTCTGACTTTTCGCTTAGGTCATGATCTCGCGGTTCGTGAGTTCGAGCCCCACGTCGGGCTCTGTGCTGACTGCCAGTTCAGAGCCTGGAGCCTGTTTCAGTCTGTGACTCCCTCTCTCTCTGACCCTCCCCTGCTCACTCGGTCTCTCTCTCTCTCCTAGAAATAAATAAAAAACATTTAAAAGAAAAAAATCATAAAGAGGAGAGAATATATTGACAGTACTGTTCTGTGTTTGTTGGAAAAGAATCCTCATATAAATGGACCTGCGCATTTCCAACCCATGTTCTTCAAGAGTTGACTACACTTCCATTTGTATTTTTGTCTCAGGATATGTTTCTGGGGGCATCTTGAATCAAACATAAGGACATTTCATGTTGCAGCTGGGCCTGCGGTTTCTCATCTGTAAATAAAGGCGTTGAATGAAGTGGTTACCAGTTCCTTCCAGGGCTCTGCCAGGAGTTGGAGTTTGTCTCATCTCGTATGAAACGAAATAGGGCACCTTGGGGCACCTGGCCAGCTCAGTCGGAAAAGCAATCGGCTCTGATCTCAGAGTCGTGAGTTTGAGCCTCACGTTGGGTGTGTAGTTATGTAAATAAAACTAAGAACCAAAAAAAAAAAAAAAAAGGAAACGGGGCACCTTGCTTTGTTTCCCTGGGAGTCAAGTTTAACATGCCCGTGCCCTCTGTCCCTGCGGGATGGTCTTGTCTCCATGTGGTGTGTGTCTGCCTGTGCAAGCAGGAGGAGTCAGAGGCAGAGAAACAAAGGATCTGGCTTCATATCCAAGCCCCCTCTGAGAGCGCACATAGGAGGCCACTGAACGTCTGAACCCACAAATCGGCAGGCAGGAGGGATTTTGTCTTTTCCTTGCATGAGTGGCCCCTTCTTGCGTCCCTGCTGGCTGCCCCCAAACTGGTGCAGCAGGAATTCCCTGGGAAGCAGGGCACCCCACCCCTCCTCTGCTGATAGAAGCTTTTCTAGAAAGCCACCTGCAAAGGCAGAGTGTTGCATCCTGGGCCACTTCTGTTTCACATGCTTGCTTACATACTCCTCTTCCCTTTTCCTGCCCCTTCTTATCAGCTACCGGCTGCATCGCAACAGAGTCTGGGCACAGGTACCAATCGCCAACTCCCTGGGCAGCCACAGAGTGGCTGGGGGCCAGGCTATCTTGATCTCTGGAAAATGGTCCTGTTTGATGTTTCTCCTTGAGGGCATGCCAGTCAGCTGCACTTCCTGTGACAAGTCTTACCCCCTTGCTTTTGTTTATTATTATTATTATTTTTTAAATGTTCATTTTTCAGAGAGTGTGTGCGTGTGCACGTGCGTGTGCGCGAACGAGCACACGAGCTGGGGAGGGACAGAGAAACAAGCGGTGGGAGGATCCAAAGCGGGATCTGAGCTGACAGCAGAGGGCAGGACTCGAACCCACAAACCATGAGATCAGGACCTGAGCTGAAATCCGATGCTCAGCCGAATGAGCCACCCAGGTGCCCTTCCTCCTCTTGCTTTTAACCCCTTGGGAACAAGGTTTTGATGACAAGGCTGCTGGTCCCCCAGTTGGAGTCAGTGGTATTAGCTGGCCCCGTGGTTGGGTCCTTTCCTTTCTCCCCTGGTTGCCCCTTCCTTTCCACTCGGGAAAAATGTCTGATTTCACAGGCAGAGAAGGTCTTCCTCAGGGAGATCCTTGGCCCAGAGCAATGGGCCCACTAGCCTGGAGAAGACTGAAGGCAAGGTGAATCCAATAAGCCATGGGCAAGGACCATAGATGCAGACTGGCTGTTCTTTTTTTTTTTTTTAATGTTTTATTTCTTTTTTTTCTTAATGTTTTCTTTCTTTCTTTCTTTCTTTTTTTTTTTTTTAATGTTTTTAATTTATTTCTAGGAGAGCGAGAGAGACAGCATGAGCAGGGCAGGGTCAGAGAGAGAGGGAGTCACAGACTGAAACAGGCTCCAGGCTCTGAGCTGGCAGTCAGCACAGAGCCTGATGTGGGGCTCAAACCCACAAACCATGAGATCATGACCTGAGCCGAAGTCAGACGCTTAACTGACTGAGCCACCCAGGTGCCCGCAGACAGGCTGTTCTTACAGCCACGTTTTAGCCTCTGGCCTTCTGCTGGGGGAAGAGGCTTCATTGGGCCAAGGTCTGGAAGGAAGGCTGAGAGGACACCTTGAACACCAGTGGTCACCCAGGGAGCGCTGCCCACCAATCCCATCTGTGCAGAGTGGGCCAGTCTGGGCAGAGGCTTCCTTTGGAGGGCTTCATCCACCCCCGTCTCTACCCTAGCCCCAGTACGGTTTCCTTCCCAGTAGAGGTTATGACAAGGTCGGCCATGTTTTGGCTTTACAAGGCGCCGGTGGAAGAAAAAAATTTCCCGGCACAGCAGCCTCAGATGCCCAGATTCACACCCGGAGCATAGGACTCTGGGGGTGGGGTGGGAATGCTGAGATTCCACATTCCTAACCAGCTCCCTAATGCTACTGCTCCTGGTGGTCTCTGTAGTTCTAGTTCTGGAAGACCCTCCAGAGGAGTGAGTCCTAACTGAGTCCTACTGGGTTTGAGAAACCTCAGTCAGGTTCTGGAAATGACCCGTGGACTTGCTGTCTTAGTCGGTGGTTAGCACAGCCTCAACCCCCCAAGCCAGGATTCTAGCCTTACTGTAGTGAAGGACCCTCTCTTCACACTCTGGGCTTAGGTCATCTGCCATCAGCCACTCCACAGGAAGGAAGTGAGCAGCCTGCATTTTGGGAAAAACATTATTATTTTAAGCTGTCCTGTCCCTTTCCCACCTCTCGAAGTTATATAACACGTCCTTGTTGAAAATGCTGATAATGCTATTTGGGTGGCCGGCAGCCAATTTCTGGCTGCCTACCGCTTGGGGGCTGGGGCTGGGGTCAGGGTGGGAGGTGGGGTCTGTGGAGGGTTTAAGGAGAGAAAGGGGCCAGGCAGATGGAGCGGCCAAGGCCTGGGGATAAAGCCGATTGGTGTGTCAGCAAAATCTGTCACTGGCTTTGGTGATTCGAAAGGCAGACACATTCCTTCATCTCTGTTAATCCTCATCTGATACAGGATTTTCCTGCCATTAAATCTGGAGAAAGAAAAATAAGCACTCAAACCTGCACAAGCAAGTATTCCTCCTCGACTCCTGCTCACCACCCCACCCCATCCCCCATTACTTCTCTGTCGGACCATTTTTAGCATCTGCGGCTGCCGGACTCGGGAGATGGATGGGCTGGGGGAGCCGAAGGGCACCTCGGAGGAGGAGCAGGACCAGGCAGAGCCCCAGGACAGTAAGCGACATTTGGGGACGATTCACGGATGCTTCTCCGCAGTGGTTTCCTCTCTGGCCGTTTGCTTGCTGGGTTGTCAGTGAGTCCATCTGCATTGCTGTCAGGTTTTTTAGTCTGACCAAGGGTTTCCAAACAGATCCGAGCTGTCGGCGTGGGGGGAGCTTCTGATTGGCTGTTGTTACTGGTTTCTCTTAACCCAAGGCCAACATGAATGGGGAGAAATGAGTGTGAGGAAGAAGAGGGCAAAGGCAGGGCATTTGGGAGAAGGTGCGGAGGTGTGGGGAGGGGCCTGTGTGTCCTGGTTCTCAAGGGACCCCTCGTGAGCACTCGTTGACCTGTACTGTCTCCCCTCAGGGAGGGATTCCACAGCTGGGTGGTTCTAAGCCACCAGATACGTGAAAGGCCACAGGATGCTGGTGCTGCTATTGCATGGTGAGTTCCAAGGCCTTCTCCTTCTCGATCCCCAGCAGACAGCTGCCAGTGGGTGCAGGGGTTGGCAAGCCCATAGAAGATTCTAGAAGATGCATGGAAACCACAGGGCTTCTACCCAAGGAGCTTGGTCTTCAAGTGGCTTCCATGAGAGCTGTACATGGACACCAGTTCTGATTACATTTCACTGAACTGCAATCATGGGGGAGGGACTGGAGAATGAGGTAAAACCGAGAAGGGGGTGGGTTTTGTTTGTTTATTTAAAAAAATTTTTTTAAATGTTTTATTTATTTGTTTAAATATAAGATTCCTGGGGCACCTGGATGGCTCAGTAGGTTGAGTGTCAGATTCTTAATTTTGGCTCAGGTCATGATCTCACGGTTCATGGGATCAAGAGCCCTGCATCAGTTTCTGAGCTGACAGCACGGAGTCTGCTTGGGATTCTCTCCCTCTCCCTTTCCCTTTCTCTCTCTGCCCCTCTCCCAGTCATGCTCGTGCTCGCGCTCTCTCTCTCTCTCTCTCTCTCTCTCTCTCAAGATAAACAAACATTAAAAAGCCCCACAAATTCCTGAGCCATATGTATAAAATATATATGGTGATTTTCAATTTCAGATATGAATGCATTTGTGTAATCACCAAAAACTCCAGTGGTTTTCTAATCATATTATTTGAAACTCATTTAGTTAGGAAAAAAATCTCTTAAACCATCTTCTTAAAGGAAGAAGAAAAAATGAAAATAGGGAGACCTGGGTGACTTAGTTGGTTAAGCATCCGACTTTGGGTCAGGTCATGATCTCATGGTTCGTGAGTTCGAGCCCTGCATTAGGCTCTGTGCTGACGATGTGGAGCCTGCTTGGGATTCTGTGTCTCCCTTTTTTTCTGCCCCTCCCTCACTTGTGCTCTGTTTCTCTGTCTCTCTGTCTCTGTCTCTCTCAAAAATAAACAAACATAAAAAACTTAGAAAAGAGAAAAAATGAAAGAATGTTGAAATTGTGTGATTATGGATGCTGAAACATTTTCCCCAATGTTTTAGTTCTATTGTTATGTGGGTTTTAATATAACAAGAAGACTCATCACAATTTTCCCCCCACACCACCTCTACAGCCCCACCTGCGTGAATGTGAGATTACCCAAGGAAAAATCCCTTGATAAATTCTGCAGTAAAGGATTCTACACAAACAATCTGTTTTTTCTGACCTTCGGGTAAATGTAATTATTTGAGGTTATAACTACCCATGTAATAGACTTCTATGTGCAGTGCTGGCAGAGAAAATTTACCAGATAATTCTAAAATGGTAGTAATAGAATTTTCTTACCCTTTAGTCAGTCCACTGTTTCAAAAAGTAGACCTTGCTCTATTCAATGGCATCAACAGGTATGTATCTTCAGTACACTCAAGGGATATTAGGAAGGATATAACTGCATTGCTTTTGTCCTTGAGAAACTTCTATTCCTTTATGAGAGACCCAATAAATAAATGAGAAAAAAAAATGGAACAAGGTGCAGGGAACACTATGATAAATAGGACATGGCTCTCTACCTCGAGGGGCCTCCAAAGGACAGAGGTTGACATTTATATAAATGCGAACAGCCAGCTCCTTGCCATTTCTCCTACCTAGAAAGGATATGAAGTTTGATTGACTCATTGGGACAGAATGTTTGCTTCTAAGAGCCAATATGATTTTAAATGTGTACTGAACGCTCTCCTGCTCCTGACAGAATGCAGACCGTATTCATAGCCTGTGCACTGCAAAACAGGAACTGTTCCTGCTGCTGCAGAAACCCGAAATACATCCCGACTTCTTATGACAAGTTGGAGAGCTTAGCGGTGACATCATTTGCTAACAATAGATGCACTTAAAATTAATGACCGTCTCCACATCCCCTGGCGCTTTAATTTAAAACACACTCAGCAGCACAGACAATATTACTCTGACTACAAGTCACAGGATTATGAACGACGTGTTCCCGAGATGCAGGCAGGGATAGGGTTCTACCGCCTTAGCTAGGGAAAAAAAAAAAAAGATTAAACGAGCCTGACAAAACAAGGTCGCAGTGGAATCAGAAGGGGCTCTTTAACAAGGGCCAGAGTTTCTGTTTTTTAAAAAAATTTTTAAAAATGTTTTATTTATTTTTGAGAAAGAGAGAGAGAGCAGGGGAGGGTCAGAGAGAGAGGGAGACACAGAATCCGAAGACAGGCTCCAGGCTCTGAGCTAGCTGTCAGCACAGCGCCTGATGCGGGGCTCGAACCCACGAACCATGAGATCATGGCCTGAGCCATAGTCAGATGCTTAACCAACTGAGCCACCCAGGCACCCCGGTTTCTGTTTTATTTACGTTGCTATCTCTAGAGTCTAAGACACAGTAGGTGTTTAATAAGGATTTATTTGTTGAATAGGTGAAGCCACCCAGATTAGAACCATTACAATATCTGATAGAGGTCTTGCCCCTAAAAATTCTGTATGTATTTCAAAAGCTCTTCAAATGCAATAATAAGACAACCCATTAATATTTTAATTTTTTTCTTTTTATTAAGTACTCTCTATGCCCCACATGGGGCTTGAATTCAAGACCCCATGATCAAGAGTCAAATATTCCACCAACTGAGCCAGCCAGGTGCCTCCGAGACAACCCATTTTGAAAAAAATGGAACACCCATTTTGAAAAGCTGTTTTATCAGTGAAGATATACAAATGACTAATAAGCACATGAAAAGATGGAATACTGCTCAACAATACAAATGAGTGAACAACTGACATTCAGAAAAACATAGATGAATCACACAAACATAATGTTGAGCAAAGGAGCCGTTTGATTCCATTTAAACTTTTTTTTTAATTTGAGAGAGAGGGAGAGAGAGAGAGGGAGAGAGAATCTCAAGCAGGCTCCATACTCATTGCAGAACCTGATGGGGGACTCGATTCCATGACCCTGGGATCATGACCTGAGCCAAAATTGAGAGTAGGATATTCAACTGACTGAGCCACCCAGGTGGCCCTGATTCCATTTATATGAAATTCTAGAATAGGCAAAACTAATCTATCATTCAGAAAGTGTATCAGTGCTTGTCTGGAGCTGCAGATAGTGAGGGGACCGCCATCAAAGGGACCCAAGGAAACTTTCTGGGTGGTAGGCATGTTCTAAATAATAATTAGGGTGGTGGTTACATGGGTGTATACATTTGTTATACACTTAAAATGGGTACATTTTATTGTAAGTAAATTATACCTCAATCAACTTGACTTAGAAGAAAAAAGGAAGTCTGTAGGGGGAGAGCACCTGCACCCCAAAGAGAACAAATCCTTCATTATCAAGACTCAGGCGCTGTAGGGTGTAGGGCAGTATTTGTGTGAGGTTCACTGATGTCACTAGGTAGACAAGTTGCTCATTCCTTCTGATTGCAGAGTACTACTCTCTGGATGGGGGTGCTGGTTTGTTCAGTATTCATTCTCCTATTATTTTGTTTTGTTTTTAAATGTTTATCTATTTATTTTGAGACAGAGAGAGAGAGCACAAGTGGGGGGGTGGTCAGAAAGAGAGGGAGACAGAGAATCTCAGGCAGGCTCCTTTCTAACAGTGCGGAGCCCGGTGTGGGGCTTGAACGTCCAACCTGTGAGATCATGACCTGAGCTGAAGCCAAGAGCCGGACTCTTAATGGATGGAGCCTCTCAGGTGCCCCTCATTCCCCTACTGTTGAGCATTTGTTTTCAGTTATCAATATTGGGGCGGTTATCAAGATTTAGGCCGGTAGGCCTCTCTGGACTAGAACTCCTAGAACTCTCTAGAACTCCTCAGATGGGACAGCTCTCCACCCTACGATCCACAGGGCCTGTGAGGCTGTCAGCAGACCACCTTTCCTGAGACAAACTGGTTTCTCCATCTCCCAGGACTCTCATTAGTTAGTAAAGCTGTAGGGTGAATCCATGATCCTTTCTTTGCTGCCACAAAAGGTACCTTTGCGGTATGAGATGGAAATTCCGGGGTTACTGTGAAGTCAAAGGCCATATGATGGTCCCCCCACTTGCTTTTCTGGTGCCCCTCACCCCTTTTGTTTTGAAAAATCCATCACTGGGTCCTGGCCTGAAGAGTGTTGGCCAGGAGTAGATGAGAATGACTTGTGGAGCCAAAGTGGCTGACTAGATTTTGCTGAAACCAGAAAATTGACCATATTTTCCCTTGCTATTTTGGTTTCATGAGGCACAAGTTCTTTGAAAACAATGGGAATGAAAGAAACACTTCCAACTCAGCCTGTGGTGGAAACTCCATGAGTAACTGTTCTAGCAAACCTCGAGGGGGAGAAGCACATATCCGAAAAGCTGAGGACCTATGAAGGAGAAATTCCTCAGCTGGTCTGCATTAAGACATCACTTTGTGGGCCATCGGAGCCCAGCCGTCACTGGCTCCCTGCAGCTTGGGGGCTGGCCAGCATGTCAGACCACGACACAAAAGCAGGGACCCACTTTTGGTATTTGCCCAGATTCAGGGACACTTGTAACTTTTTGAAAAATGTTTTTATTTATTTTTGATAGAGCGAGAGAGAAAGAGAGAGAGAGAGAGCGAGCGAGTAGGGGAGGAGCAGAGAGAGAGAGGGAGACAAAGGATCCAGAGCGGGCTCTGGGCTGACAGCAGTGAGCCTGATGTGGGGTTCAATCTCACGAACCGTGAGATCGTCACCTGAGCTGAAGTCAGACGCTCAACCGACTGAGCCACCGAGGCGCCCCACTTTTTTTATTGAGCTAAAATTCATGTAACATAAAAATTAACCACAAACCATTTTTTTTAATATTTTTTAATGTTTTATTTATTTCTAGGAGAGAGAGAGAGAGACAGCGTGAGCAGGGGAGGGTCAGAGAGAGAGGGAGTCACAGACTGAAACAGGCTCCAGGCTCCGAGCTGGCAGTCAGCACAGAGCCCGACGCGGGGCTCGAACCCACGAACCGCGAGATCATGACCCAAGCGAAAGTCGGACGCTTAACCAACTAAGCCACCCAGGCGCCCCAACCACAAACCATTTTTAAAGTGTACAGTTCGGCAGCATTTAGCACATTCACAGTGTTGTGTGGCCATCTATCTCCTCTATCTACTTCCATGACATTTTCTTCACTAGGAAATGGAATCATATGATGTGTAACCTATGCGTCTGGCTGCTTTCACCTAGCATAATGTTTTCGAGGTACTGTGTATCACTACTTCATTCCTTTTCATGGCAAAATAATATTTCACTGTGCAGATAGACCATATTTTGTTTGTCCATTCATCTGTCAATGGGCGTTTGTTTCCAGGTTTGGGCTATTGTGAGTAATGCTGCGATGAACATTCGTGCGCAAGTATTTGTTAGAACGTCTGCTTTCAATTCTTTTGGGTATATACCCAGGAGTGGAATTGCTGAGGTCATTCTAGGTTACACCTTGCAACATCTTATACGACATAGATAAGTCCCATTTTTAACAGCACCAATGCTTGTTTCCACCTGCTGACGATTTGGATTTAATTGTTACAGTACAAGACCTGAGTATCTCGAATTGGTTGAAAGCTCCTCAGGTGATTCTGATGTGTAGCCCACCCAGGTGGAGAGCCATTCTAGACTCTTCCTTGAAGTCTACTTGTAATAACTTCACTATTCTCATACTTGGTGTCTTGCTTTCCACTTTGGGGCAGATTTCCCCATGGCTCTTGAAGTACTGGTCTCTTGGTGGGATTTTAATCTTGTGACAACAGTGCTTCATGGAGCCGATTAGCTTGATCCCATGCTTTCACAGCTGTTTCAAACATTACAACTCATCTGGTCCTCATAACGGTCCGCCTGTTATGGATGAGGAAGCCGAGATGCAGAACTCTCTGAGTTAAGCCTCTCTGAGGTTAAAGCAAAGCAGAACACTCCAAAAAGCATACAAGAGACCAGGGATGAAAGGCAGTGTCATCAAAATTTATGAGAGAACTAGAGAGGCCGTCTCCTCAGGATGAGTGTTTCCAGGCTGAATGGAAAGCCCCGTGTGTGTATACCGGGGCTGTGATGGAGGCTGGCTGGGCAGAGGCCAGTCCTGAGCCCAGGCCAGTTTTGCTGAATTTCCCATCTTCCTCTCCCAACCTCAGCTGGGAATGAAGGCATCGAAACCTTTTCAGATTTCCACATGGATCCTTCCCAAAAACACTGGTGTGAGAAGAAAAATTGCTAAGGAATTGCCAATGAGTTTGACCTTCTCTTCTCACAAACTATGATCTTTATTTTAATTTGGTAAATGTTTTTCTGACCAAGGTATCCCCATGGAACTCAGCTCTAGACAGCAAGGAGATGTGTCTTTGGAATAATCACTGCTGATTCCAGGAGAGGCCTCTTTTCATTTGCATGTGGAGAAATCAGGGATGGCCTAAACAAATTTTGATACTCTTTTCTCTATATCATGGCAATGAAAAGCAAGGAGCTTCCTTCTGGCTCTTGAGGTGCACTACCTGGTCCTGAATTTGAGTAGTTTTCTCTCTTTAAAGAAAATATTTATTTATTTTGAGAGAGAGAGGATCCCACGCAGGCTCTGTGCTGTGAGCACAGAGCCCGATGCAGGTCTCCATCAAGAGTCGAACGCTTGGGGCGCCTGGGTGGCTTAGTCAGTTGAGCGTCCGACTTTCGCTTAGGTCATGATCTCGCGGTTCGTGGGTTCGGGCCCCGCGTCGGGCTCTGTGCTGACTGCCAGCTCAGAGCCTGGAGCCTGTTTCAGTCTGTGACTCCCTCTCTCTCTGACCCTCCCCTGCTCACGCTGTCTCTCTCTCTCTCCTAGAAATAAATAAAACATTAAAAAAAAAAGAGAGACGAACGCTTAACTGATAGCCACCCAGGCTCCCCGAATGGTTTTCTGTCTTTTGTTTTGGGCTTTCTCTTTTAAGGTTAAGAGTTCATGATGTTCTTTGGGAGAAAGGAGGAGGGGCCCGAAGGAGGAGATGGTACTAGAGAGATTAGGGGACCTGTTTTACTTAGGATGTTGTTTAGGAACCTTGTTGCAAAGCACAGAACCCGCTTAAGGTATCCTTGAAGCCAAGAAAGGGTTTATTCAGGGATAGTGTTCCCAGTCTTCCTGGTTGGAGGCCCAGTGCCCAGAGCATTCCTCAGCAAGGGAGTGTGGCAGCTCTAGCAAAGGCCCTGAAGCCACCACCACTGGTGGGCACACGTGGCAGCTCATGGGCCTCATGCTGGGTGCTGGGTGCCAGAAATTCCACCCTGGGAGCCTGTAAGCCGGATGCCTCTGCCATCATCCTGGCCAGAAAACGGTTTCTGCCTGGCATTTACTTCTGAATCCAAGTGTCCCCGCGTGTGTCTGATCAACGAAACTAGGTCACATGCCTAGGCCCTAACTGCTAGGGAAGTGAGGAAAGAGAACCTCTGGCTTCTATCTTCAGGAGGCAGGACTTATAATGTAGGAAATCCCCTAAATGTAGAAAGAATATTTAAAAGGTGCTGGGGAGCCAGAAACACTATCACTACTAGCAGAGATGGTTTGGTCACAGGGAACAGAAATCCACTTGCCCACATAGGTGGTATGAATGGGTTTCTGAAAAGGACACAGGGAAATGTCCTAGAAACAGCTATAGCAGGGCCTTACTGGATGAGACAGCTGGCTAGCAACTTCTAGTCTTCCTGCTCTCCATTTCTGTGATTCTCACATTGGGTTTCATCCTCTGTCGGCCCATGAGCTTCCTCACCTTGCACTCGACCACTGCCCCCTTAGAACTTTGACCTGCACTGGCTTTGGTATAAACCCTAGCCCCATTGCTATACAGGTTGGTGCTTACATGATCTCACTGCGTGTTCTGTGTTCCTGGGGTGGTGGTGGTGGGGATTGTTGAATGAATCTGATTGGCTCTGCTTAGGTCAAATGTTTGTCTGCAGCCCAAACAGCTGTGTCTGGGAGGAAGCGACAGAGACACATGGGGCTCTGACTGGGGTATTTTTTCTTAGAGGTGGTGGTTGGCAACAGCTGCTGTCCAGTCACGGAAAATGCCAGCCAGGAGGGGCCCCCAAAGGGCAGGAAGTGCCAGCCCTTCAGTTTACAGTTAAAGAGACGGAAGCTCAGAGAGGCTAGGTGTGTGGGGCGGGGGGTCGCACTGCGTAGCGGAAAGACAAAAAGCAAAGGTTGGTGTTGTTAACCGCTCTGAACCTCAATTTCCTCCTTTGTGAGAAAATAATACTTACCTTCCGGGTTGTCGTATTAAAATGAAAAACGTAGCAGGCTTAGTTTTGAGCAAACACTAGTTAAGAAGTTAGATGTTATAAGATCAAAAGAGACCCATAAAATTTGATTAATTTGAATTGCATTATACATGCTCCTATCACTCAGATAATATTCCTAAAC
Source organism: Hyaena hyaena (assembly GCF_003009895.1). Lineage (NCBI taxonomy): Eukaryota > Metazoa > Chordata > Mammalia > Carnivora > Hyaenidae > Hyaena > Hyaena hyaena. The sequence continues at coordinate 1,713,475 of NW_024080644.1, read as the reverse complement.
CATGTCTTACAGATTTTTGCTGTCTTTTGGGATGGAGTCCATTTGCAGGCCTTGTTCTGTTGAGCTCTCAGGGCCACTACCATGAGCTTTGTCTGTTCTAGGACATATAGGATATGTAATCCTATAGTGTGTGCTCTTTTAAAAAAAAATGTTTACTTTGAGAGAGAGAGAGAGAGACTTAGAGCATGAGCAGGGGAGGAGGCAGAGACAGAGGGAGACACAATTCCCAGCAGGCTCTGCGCTGTCAGATGCAGGACTCAATCTCACAAACTGTGAGATCATGACTTGAGCTGAAATCAAGAGTTGGATGCTTAACCTACTGGGCCACCCAGGCACCCCCTAAAGTATGTACTCTTTTGTGTCAAGTTTCTTTGGCTCGACATGATGTTTTTGTTTGTATCAATAGTTTGTTCCTTTTTATTGCTGAGTAGTATTCTGCTGTATGAATATATTGTAATTTATTTTTCTATTGTTGGGTAATTTCCAATTTTTATCTGTTATGAAAAAGCCACCGTGAACATTCTTGTGCAATCTTTATGTGGACCTTTCTTTTATTTCTCTTGGGTAAATACTTAGGAATGGAATTGCCGAGTCACGGGGTGGGACACTGCGGAAGTTTTGCAAAGTTATTGAACTCTTTCCTACTCCCACCAACAATGTAGGAGAATCCTGTTGTTCTACATCTTTGCCAACATTGGGCAAAGGTTGTCAGTCTTTTTAGCCATTCTAGTGGGTGTCTAGGGAATCTCATTGCGGCTTTAATTGGTGCTTCCCTAATGGCTAATGATGTTGAGCACCTTTTCATGTGCTTGATGGATACTTAATATATTCTGTTGTAAAATGTTCAAGTCCTTTACCCATTTTTATTTAGTTGTCTTTCATTATTCATCTGTAGTTATTTTTATATTCTGTATATAAGTCATATATGTATATGTACACATCATATATGTATATGTACATATACACACTGTATTACTTAATATCTTTCTTTAAAAGCAGCTTTATCGGGGGTGCCTGAGTGGCTTAGTCAGTTGAGTGCCCGTCTTCGGCTCAGGTCATGCTCCCATGGTTTGTGGGTTCGAGCCCCGCATCGGGCTCTGTGCTGACCGCTCGGAGCCTGGAGCCTGCTTCGGATTCTGTTTCTCCCTTCTCTCTGTCCCTACCCCACTCACTTTCTCTCTCAAAAATAAATAAACATTAAAAACAGCTCTATTGACGTATAAGTGACATCTAAAAAACTGAACATATTTAAAGTGTACCCTTGTGAAACCGTTAGCACAATCAAGATAAATAACATATCCATTACCCCTGATATTCATGCCCCTATATAACCTCTCCTTCCTGCCCCTTCCCTACCTTGCCACCCATCCCCGGGCAACTACTGGTCATTCTGTTGCTACAGAATAGTGTTTATGTAAGTGGAATCATATAATATGTACCTTTTTTTGTTTGGCTTCTTTCATTCAGCAGAGTTAACTTGAGGTTCCTCTATGTTGCATGTATCAATAGTCCATTTCTTTTTATCACCCAGTAGTATTCCATCGTCTGGATACATCATAATTTCTTTACCTGTTCAAACTTGGTGGGTGTCTGTGGTTTCTACTTTGGGATTATTATGAATAAAGCTGCTGTGAGTAGTCATCCCCAAGTCTTTGGCGTGGACATATGCTCTTATTTCCCTAGGAGTAGAATGGATCAGAAAGTAGGTGTTTGTTTAAACTTTTAAAGAAACTGCCACATTGTTTCCAATGTGTTTGTACCATTTCACACTCCCACCAGCAGTGTCAGAGGGTCCCAGTTATTCCATATGCTCTCTAACACTCACACTTGTTATGTCAGTCTTTCTAATTTTAGTCATTCTAATAGGATGCAATTCTAATTTGCATTTCCCTAACAATGAATGATGTTGACCATATTTTCATATGTTTATTTGCCTTCTGTATATCTTTTTTTTTTTGGTGAAGTGTTTCTTCACATATTTTGCCAATTTATTTATTAGGTTGTCTGTTTTCTTATATTGAGTTTTGAGAATTCTTTATATATTTTGGATACAAGTCCTTTATGAGATATATACAAAGAAAATATACAGATATTTTCTCCCAGTCTGTGGTCTGTCTTTTCATTCTCTTAACAATGTCTTTCAAAGAGCAGAATTTGTTTTTTATTTCGATAAGGCCCAAGTTATTACTTTCTTCTTTTTTTTAATTAAAAAAAGTTTTTTAATGTTTCTTTTTGAGAGAGTGAGAGCGAGTGGGGGAGGGGCACAGAGAGAAAGGGTGACACAGAACCCAAAGCAGGCTCCAGGCTCTGAGCTGAGTCTTTAATGGTTAGCTTTTTTTTTTTTAATTCTAAGAAGTCTTTGCTTATCACTAGGTCACAAAAGATATTCTCTTAAATTTTTTTTTTTTTAATTTTTATTTATTTCTAGGAGAGGGAGAGAGAGAGACAGCGTGAGCAGGGGAGGGTCAGAGAGAGAGGGAGTGACAGACTCTGAAACAGGCTCCAGGCTCTGAGCTGGCAGTCAGCACAGAGCCCGACGCGGGGCTCGAACCCACGAACCGCGAGATCATGACCCAAGCGAAAGTCGGACGCTTAACCGACTAAGCCACCCAGGCGCCCC
>NW_024080644.1:1656489-1710434 GCF_003009895.1 Hyaena hyaena | reverse complement strand
GCCTGGGTGGCTTAGTTGGTTAAGCGTCCGACTTTCGCTTAGGTCATGATCTCGCGGTTCGTGGGTTCGAGCCCCGCGTCGGGCTCTGTGCTGACTGCCAGCTCAGAGCCTGGAGCCTGTTTCAGTCTGTGACTCCCTCTCTCTCTGGCCCTCCCCTGCTCACGCTGTCTCCTCTCTCCTCTAGAAATAAATAAAACATTAAAAAAAAAAAAAAGAATATTTTCATTTCTTGTTGTGGGGAAGATCTGCTAGAGATGAATTTTCTTAGATTTTGTTACCCTGAAAGTATCTCTATTTAACTTCATTTCTGAAGATATTTTCATTGCATATCGGATTCTAGGTTGCCAGATTTGCTTTTTTTCCAACACTTTATTTTTTAATTTTTATTTAAGTAATCTCCACACCCAGTGTGGGACTTAAACTCATGACTGTAAGATCAAGAGTTGCATGCTCCACCAACTGAGCCAGCCAGGCACCCCTTTTCCAGCACTTTATTATTATTTAAAAAATTTTTTAAGTGTTTATTCTTTTGTTTTTAATAGTTTCTTGTCAAGTTGGTTTCCATATAACACCCAGTGCTCATCCCAACAAGTGCCCTCCTCCATGCCCATCACCCCCCTTCCCCCCGCTCCCACCCCATCTGCCCTCAGTCTGTTCTCGGCATTCAAGAGTGTCTTATGGTTTGCCTCCCTCCCTCTCCCCAACTATTTTTCCCCTTCTTCTCCCCGATGGTCCTCCGTTAAATGTTTATTCTTGAGAGAGGCAGAGAGACAGAGCATGAGCATGAGCAGGGGCAGAGAGAGAGGGACACAGAATCTGAAGCAGGCTCTAGGCTCCAAGCTGTCAGCACAGAGCCTGATGCAGGGCTTGAACTCACCAGCCGTGAGCTCATGACCTGAACCAAAGTCGAATGCTTAACCGACTGAGCCACCCAGGTGCCCACCAGCACTCTATTATTATTAAAAAATGTTTATTATTTATTTTTATGTGAGTACGTGCACACATGCAAGTGGGGGAGTGGGGAGAGAGAGCGAGAGAATGAGAGAAGAAGAGATGGAGAGGGAGAGAGAATCCCAAGCAGACTCTCTACTGTCAGCACACAGCCCAGTATGGGGCTCAACCTCACCAACGGTGAGATCATGACCTGAGACAAAATCAAGAGTCAGACGCTTAACCAACTGAGCCACCCAGGTGCCCCTCCAGCACTTTAAAAGATATAATTCTAGGGGTACCTATCTGGCTCAGTTGGTAGAGCATGCAATTCTTGATCTTGGGGTCATGATTTCAAGCCCCACATTAGGCATAGAGTTTACTTAATAAAAAAATGAAAAAATATATAATTCTATTGTCTTATGGTCTCTGTTGTTTTTTTTTTTAATTTTTAATGTTTATTTATTTTTGAGATAGAGACAGAGCACGAGCTGGGGAGGGGCAGAGAGAGAGGGAGACACAGAATCTGAAACAGGCTCCACTGTCATTATTTTTATTGTCACGTAGTCTATATAATGTCATTTTTCTTTGGATGCTTTAAAGAATTTTGTATCTTTGGTTTTCAGTAGTTTGACTGTGATGTGCCTAGGAGTGTGTGTGTGTGGTATTCTGTATTCTCTCTCTTCTCTCCTCTGGAACTCCCAATATATGCATGTTAGTCTAATTACTTGATATCCCACAGGTCATTGAAGTTCCAATCATATTTTTCCCAATCTTTTTTTCCTCTTGTTTCATTTTGGGTAATTTCTTTTTTAATTTTTTAAATGTTTTTATTTTATTTTTGAGAGTGAGACAGAGCACGAGCAGGGGAGGGGCAGAGAGAGAGACACACACACACAGAAACTGGAGTAGGTTCCAGGCTCTGAGCTGTCAGCACAGATCCTGACAGGAGGCTTGAACTTGTGAACCGTGAGATCAGGACCTGGGCTGAAGTTGGACACTTAACTGACTGAACCACTCAGGCACCCCCATTTTGGGTAATTTCTACTGACATCTCTGAAAGTACATGAAATGTTTTCTTCTGCCATCTCTAATCTGCTATTTTTCTTATTCAATGATTTTTCAAAAAATTATAATATTACTTCAGTACTAAGATTTCCATTTGGTTCATTTTAAAATTTTTTATTAAATGTTTATTTCTTTTTAGAGAGAGAGAGAAAAAGAGAGAGAGACCCTGAAAAGAAGAGTAGCAGAGAAAGAGGGAGAGAGAGAGAATCCCAAGCAGGCTGCATGCTGTGAGCACAGAGCCCCACAAAGCCCCACATGGGGCTCCATCTCATGAACCCTGAGATGATGTCCTGAGCCAAAATCAAGAGTCAGATGCTTAACCAACAGCCACCCAGGCACCCCCCATTGGGTTCATTTTTAGAGTTTCCATATCTCTTCTAAAATTCAAATTCCCCATGTCTTCACCCGCTATATCTGTCTTTTCCCATAAATTCCTTGACATATTCATAATAAATCCTTGTTTGGTAATTCCAACATCTGGGCAGTCTCTGGGTCTGCCTCTGTTAACTATATTTTTTCCTTTTGATAAGAGTCACATTTTGCTACTTCTTCAAATATCTAGTATTATTTGGCTATATATAAGATATCATAGATAGTAGTTATAAGAAATTCTAGATTCTCTTATCTTCCTTCAGGGAAGAGTGTTGAATTTTGTGTGGCATTCAGTTAATTTACTGGCAGATCACCTTGATTGGGGAGGCTTAGTTTTAGGCTTTGTTAGGGTGGGCCTTCCTAGTTCAGTTTTGCCCTTTGTCCTGGGAAATGGTCTTTACTCCTAAGGTGTGGCCCTCTGGGGTTTCACTGGAAAGCCTGAGGTGTTTTAAAAGCCATCTAACTTGGTAGACCTTGAACTCTTAGTCTGTCTCCCATTACTGGGAAATTGCTGAAGTTTTCGTGTAGTTCCTTGGAGTCACCCCACATATATGCACTTGAGGACTCAAACAGGGATCTAAGGGGAGTCTGTATGCCAATTTTGTGGCTTCTTCTTTTCCATGTTTTCCCTCCCCAATTTCCAGCCACTGCGGCAGTTGTATACTCTGACTTCTAACTTGTCAGCCTGATAAGACTCTTGCTTTCTGCTTGAGCTCTATTCCCTATCTGCAGCGTGGACTTCAAATGCCCTCCCTAAGAGGAACAGGCAGTTTTCTTTTTGTTTTTAATTTTTAAATTTATTTTTTTAAATTCCAGTATAGCTAACATACAATGTTATATTCGTTTCAGGTATAAGAGGAAAAGTCAGATAAATGTGTCTTTACCTAGTTTGCTTCTCTCTCTCATTTTATGTTTATTTTTCAGAGAGAGAGGGGGGTCAGATGATCTGAAGCCAGATCTGTGCTGACGGCAGACAGCCCGATGTGGGGCTTGAATCCAAGAACAACATTATAACTTGAGCTGAAGTCAGATGGTTAACTAACTGAGCCGCCCAGGCACCCCACCTAGTTTCCTTAAGGGTTGTATATGCTCTGGTTGCTATTTAGGTTGTTGTTCTCCAGTGCCTTTAAATTTTTTTTCTTTATTTTCCCACACTTTACACTAGCTATCAGCAGAAACGTTAGTCTGATACAAGCTATCCCATTATTGCAAGCAGAACTCATACACTTAGTCTTTATATTGAGTAAACCAATACTGGCTTTTGTCTGTTTTGAGAATTTACTTGACTTAATTTAAATTTCACTAAATAATCTAGTAAATTAGTAATTCCTAAGGATCTATCAAAGTTTCAGAGGTTGAAAATAGGTCTCTAATAGGGACGACAACTTGAGTGTGTAAAGCTTAAAAATAAACCTTATAATCTATTTTCTGAAACAGGGGATACAAACGCATGGTTCAACATTTAAGAGGTAAAAAGGATACACCATAAGAAGCTTCCCTCCCACCCCTCTTGCATGTGTTTTTAAAAAATTGTCAGCTCCATCTTTTAATTTTATCCCTATCATAATCCTAGGAATTCCTTGACAAAGAAGTTTGTTTTGCTTTGTTTTGTTTTATAAATAAATGATATCCTCCAGCAGGAATCATTACAGAGGAAGGCATCAATTCCATTTATTTCTGCAAACATTTACTGTGCCCGGAACAATGTTAGCTATTGTGGAGTAGAAACATGAGTCATACAGTTGAGAGTGCACTTCTCTTAATTAGAAAGGAGAAGAGAGCAGAATGAAGGACTATTTGTAAGGAAATCTGATGCCTTCTTCTTGACCCAGTTGGAAGAGGTGATAGAAAAAGGTCCCACCCCTGTCCAGCTGATGCCTGGCGTTAAGATTATATTCTTGGCCCTGTCTCTCTAACAGGGTGTCTCTCTAGCCCACCTGCCGCCCTGTTTACAGCCCAGCTCAGCACAGGGTCCAAGAACCTTGCTGGAAGCTTGGTGTCTAGTTCACAGTTCTTAGGGGGAGGGAAAAAGCTAAGTCAAGCCTCTGTAACTTCAGAATGTTGAACTAGCTACAGTTGACAACAGAGGAGTTGCTCCAAGGGCTGAGTGTTCTCCAACCAAGTCTGACAGAGCTGAACCCCTTCCTAGCAGCTGTAAAAACATCCAGTGTCCACAACAAATGTACTGAAAAGACACCGGAAGCTGAACAAAACCACAGAGGCAGCAGCAAGAATTCTGCACACTCCTTGTGTGGCCATGCCGTCAGGTTCCTATAAGGGCTGGGACTGGCAAGGCAGGGTAATGTGTACATAGTGGGAGGGACTGAATGCTAACAATTTGGGAATACTGCCGAGGAGGGGTAGAGATTATGGATATCAGTGGTCAGGTTTACATCTGGGTGCCTTTGTTCCTCTGCAGGAATTTCAGATCGAGCACACTCCACCTGTGAGCTGCCCTTGGCCAGAAAGTAAAACTTGTGCATCTTCCAGATGGGGCTTGGGACCTCTGGCTTCCATTCTGTTTTGCTGCAGGTGGCAAGCCTACTGGAGGGCTTCTGAAGTCTTTATCTGATCCTCCATTCAAATGCTCAGAACAAAATTGATTTATAAGCACCATTCTTTCCTGTGATAATGTGTAAAGGCCTCTAGGAGGCAAGGGCTGGTGAATAAAAATTAACTCCACAGCGTCCACAATTATTTTTCTGAGATGTGTAAGATGGTCATTGTTAGTTTATTTAGGATGCTGTCCTTAGGGCTTAAATTTAGTGACTGTTAAAAAGAAAAAAAAAAAAAAGATCGATAGGCTTCTCTTTCTTTCCCGACCTCCTGTTCCCTAATGCTCTCTTCTTCATGAGGCTTAATTTACTCAACGGGGTTTTGTTTTCAGGAACTGAATTCTTATGGTGGGAGGAACTAGAGCAGCACCAATAAAAATATAATACAAGCCACATATGTTTAAATTTTCTTTTTTCTTTAAAGTTTATTTTTGAGAGGAGAGAGAGAGAGAGAGAGCGAGCAGGGCAGGGGCAGAGAAGAGAGAGAGGGGATAGAGGATCCAAAGCAGGCTCTGCGTTGACAGCAGAGAGCCCCATGTGGGGCTCAAACTCACAAACCCTGAGATCATGACCTGAGCCGAAGGCAGTCGCTTAACCAAGTGGGCCACTCAGGTGCCCCTTAACTTTTCTAAGTGGTCCCGTTAAAAATTGTAAGAAGAAAAGGAGAACATTAACCTTAATATATCAGTGAACCAAATATATCTAAAATATCTTTTCAACGTGTACAACGATTATTGATGAAACAATTTATCATTCTTTTTTTGGTACTAACTCTTTGAGACCTGGTGTGTATCTTACACTTCCAGCACGTCTCAATTCAGGAAAGCCACGTTTCAAATCTTCCATAGCCATATGTGGCTGGTGACTATGGTATTGGGCAGCACAGGGCTTCAGCACAGGCCCTGGTGAAGGCCTCCAGGTCCCCGCCCCGCCCCCCCTACCCCCCATGCATGCAATGAACCCTCTAGGCTGAACTCTAGGAGAGCACCCAGTGACGTTACAGGCAGAAGAGTGTTGAGAATGGGGTCGGATGCCGCAATCCCAGCTGGGTTTTGCTGATAAAGAGAACTGGAAAGCAAAGGGTAGGGGGGCGTGGGTGGGCAGGGCGCGGTTATGCAGGCCGTATGAGAACTTGGTGGAGGGCCGAACCCCACACCGTGGACAGGTAGGACTTTACCTGGGGCGACCCTGGGCTGACAGCTGTTCCTTTTCTATCTTCTCTCCCCGCTCCCCGCCTCCCAGCGGTGGTCCTCGGCCTGCCCAGCGCCTGGGCAGAGGACGCGTGCATGCGCACCTGCCCGGCCGCCTGCGCCTGCAGCAGCACCGAGCGCGGCTGCTCCGTGCGCTGTGACCGCGCCGGCCTCCTGCGGGTGCCCGCCGAGTTTCCGTGCGAGGCGGCCTCCATCGACCTGGACCGGAACGGCCTGCGCTTCCTGGGCGAGCGGGCCTTCGGAACGCTGCCGTCGCTTCGCCGCCTGTCGCTGCGCCACAACAACCTATCCTTCATCACGCCCGGCGCCTTCAAGGGCCTGCCGCGCCTGGCCGAGCTGCGCCTGGCGCACAACGGCGAGCTGCGCTACCTGCACGCGCGCACCTTCGCCGCGCTCAGCCGCCTCCGCCGCCTCGACCTGGCCTCCTGCCGCCTCTTCACGGTGCCTGAGCGCCTCCTGGCCGAGCTGCCCGCCCTGCGCGAGCTCGCCGCCTTCGACAACCTGTTCCGCCGCGTGCCCAGCGCGCTGCGCGGCCTGGCCAACCTGACGCATGTGCACCTGGAGCGCAGCCGCATCGAGGCGGTGGCCTCCAGCTCGCTGCAGGGCCTGAGGCGCCTGCGCTCGCTCAGCCTGCAGGCCAACCGCGTCCGCGCCGTGCACGCGGGCGCCTTTCGCGACTGTGGCGCCCTGGAGCATCTGCTGCTCAACGACAACCTGCTGGCCGAGCTGCCGGCCGAAGCCTTCCAAGGCCTGCACCGCCTGCGCACGCTCAACCTGGGCGGCAACGCTCTGGGCCTCGTGGGGCGCGCCTGGTTCGCCGACCTGGCGGAGCTCGAGCTGCTCTACCTGGACCGCAACAGCATCGCCTTCGTGGAGGAGGGCGCCTTCCAGAACCTCTCGGGCCTCCTCGCTCTGCACCTCAATGGCAACCACCTCACTGTGCTGGCCTGGGCCGCCTTCCAGCCTGGCTTCTTCCTGGGCCGCCTCTTTCTCTTCCGCAACCCGTGGCGCTGTGACTGCCGCCTGGAGTGGCTTCGGGACTGGATGGAGAGCTCGGGGCGCGTGGCCGACGTGCCGTGCGCCTCCCCGGGCTCCGTGGCCGGCGTGGACCTCAGCCAGGTGGCCTTTGCGCGCTCTAACGATGGCCTCTGTGTGGATCCCGAGGAGCTGAACCTCACCGCGTCCAGTCCGGGCCCGTCCCCAGAGCCTGCGGCCACCACCGTGAGTAGGTTCAGCAGCCTCCTCTCCAAGCTGCTGGCCCCGAGGGCCCCGGTGGAGGAGGTGGCCAACACCACCGAGGGTCCGCTCAACACCTCTCTGGCTGACAGCCTTCTCTCCAGTGGGGTGGTTGTTTCGGGCCACAGCACCCGGTTTCTCCTCGGCTCTGGTCTCCTGCTCAGCGTGGTGTTTGCCCTACACACGGAGTGACCTTGCGCTTGGGGTGGCTCAGATTGCCGTGGCCAGCAGAGGAAAGTTGAATTCACTGGGCCTGAGGGTGTTTGTGGTGGGGGAGAGGGGAACCGGATGGGGCAGGTGGTGAAAATTCCAACCCAGGATGGAAGCGACAGTTAACTTCCAGAGATGGCCCTAGGAAGAGGAGAGCCCTGGGCAGTGCCGCGCCCGGATGGGGTGGAGGTGGGGAGAAGAATGGATTTCTGCTCCTGTCACCTGGGCATCAATTGTACAAGAGAAGCAAGAGTGAACATGGGCCCTCCAGTGAACAGACGAGGAATTGGAAGTTCCTAGGTCTACAGGGCTCCACCCTCATCCCCTGCCCCCATCTCCCAGGACACGGAGACTGCAGTGCCTGAATTAGAGTCAATCAAGTGGCTAAATACTAAGAACTGTGCTAGTTTTTCTGGCAGGACAGCCCATTAAGCCCAGTCCCTTTGTTTTCTACCACAGTTGTCCCCCCCCCCCCGGGGGGTGGGGGTGGGCATGGGCCACTACAATCCAGGAATATGGAAAGGACAGGAGAGGAGAGAAGGGGGATGTGAGAGGAACTTTAGACTCGAAGGGGGGTGGCCATGGGTCTTGGGGTCTGGAATGTGTTAGGAGGCATTGAAAACAAAGACCCGTTTCACTTACTCCACAATTATTCCCAGGGGTGGCCTTAGCCACAAAGCAGCTTTAGGGCAGGGGAGGGGGAAAAAAAGGGGAGGGGGAGCGGGTTTCTGTGTACAAATAAATGTGTAAAATCCTAAGATTAAAAAAAAGAAAAGCGTTAAACAAATTTCTGTACCGCAGGACTTTTTTTTTTTTTTTAGAGTCTTTCATATGCAAACATGCATTGTGATTCTCCTGGAAGGCCGCAAAATCCTCTTAGGTTTTGTGGGAAGGACAGAGATGCTGTTAGCAGGGCAGGGAGTCTTCAGCTTGGATGATCCCATTAGGTGCGGAAATTATTATGGGCGGCACACTTTGGGGCTGACTACTGGTCAGGAGGAAAGGAGGCAGCCAGTAGCTGGGAAGGGGGCCTGAGAGATTTCCCAGGGTGGGAGTTGGCCAAGTGTGAGCCCCCAGGCCTGAGTGCCAGGGCAAATCCTTGTATATCTGCTAAATGCTTGCTCAAGCAGTTCTCCACGCACAAGTAATGGCTGCATTCGTCAACATGCCGGAAATCTGCAGGGTGCGCCAAGCTGTGGGTCTTCATGGTGATAGTACTTCTGTGTCTGTAGGTAATACTAAGTATTAGAAATCTTCCAGAAAGACCTGCAAGGGTAGGAGTGTTCAAACAGGTTGTGACCAGTAGTGGTCAATCAACTCAATTTAATGGGTCACAAGCAGCGTTTAAAAACCAAGGTAGAAAAGAACGGAAAAGACACAGAGTCTCACGTGGAATAAGTATTGTTTTGTGAAACTTTATTCAGTTTGTATGCATTTATTCATATTATATGTGTATGTATGTATGTATGTTGCGTCTCGATTGCTGCGTACAACTTCTATTTTCTTGTAGGCTGTTGTTTTTTTCCCTATTGTGGGCTATTGTTAAGAAAGTTTGAAAGTCACTAATCTGGAGCCTGCATGATTTTTAAAACCTTTTTATTTTGAAAAGTCTCAAACCGACAGAAAAGTTGCAAAAATAATAGAATAAACACTTTGGCCATTCACCTAGCTTTCCCAGTTGTTAACATTTTACTGTATTTGCTGTATATAGTTTGAGTTAGTTGTAAACATCACAGCCCTTCACCCCTAAATACCATAGTACGCATTTCCTAGTCAGGAACTTTATCATTGATAGAATACTATTATTTAAAATATACTCTATAGTGAAATTTCAACAGTTGTCGAAATGATTTCCTAGGCAGTCACTCTCTTTTCCTAGGAGTCGAAAAAAAAAGGTTCCTTATGCTCATTTGATCACAATACTCAAAATTCTAAATCCTCCGACTGACTTTAATGTTTTAAAGTGAATTTGTTCTCCAAATGTCTTACTTTTCAAATGTGAGAACCAGATGAGGTCAGAAATGTTGTTTGTTCAAACCGTGTGTCGTGGCTATGGTAACTGAGTAAGGATCACGAGAATCCTGGAGACCAGACCTCTGCGTTTGGGTAACCATGGAAGTCTACAGCACACGTGCAGCCCGTGTTACTGAGGAACAAGATGCCGCCTGGGGAGGAATGTCCTTCCTTTCATTTGGAGCAGGTTCCTGAGAGTCAGCTTCAAAATGCTGCTTCAATTCTGCCTGGTGGTTAGATGGCCAGTTTTTTAATGAACATTTGTTTGGCTGAATGTTTTTGAACAAGTATCAACACTGAAATAGCCTCCGGGGAGACAGATTTTTATAGAACTATCCAACCCAGTAGAATTCTGGGATCGTGGGAGTTACTTACTGCCAAACAGATCCAGAGTCGCCTGGAACGAGTTCCCAGTGAACTGTGGCCATTATGAGCTTTCATGAGAGAACACGGAGTGGAGTGCCCGGTTTTGAGTTCATGAAGTTTCCCACCTATCACTGGCTAAAAGTACCTTGAGAGATGTGAAGGTGCTGTGGATTCTGCTGAGCAAAACTACGTGTCCCCATCTGGATGGACCATTTCGTGCTGCGGTAACAAACGATTCCCAAACTTCAGTGGTTTCCTGGGGGTTATTTCTTATGCACATATCCAACATGGGCTCATGAGGGGGGCTCTGTTCTTTGTAGCCCCTTAGGGACCCAAGCTGATGAAGGATCTGCCATTTTCGGACACTGTTATCTAAATACGAGTTCTAGGGTTTGTTGCAACAGAGATGGGAAGCTTGGGAGACTCATACATCACTCTTAAATGCTTCTACCCAAATGTGACATGTGTTGCTTCTCGCCTTTCATTGGACAAAAAATGTCACATGGCCACACCTAACTTTACCCAGGCAAGGAGGTGTGGTCCTCCTGTGTGTCCAGAAAGAGAGAACTAGGGATATAGAACTCTAGTAATGCTCCAGACAGTCTGCCCGATAGAGTCAGGCCTGGACTTCCCAGCACTGTGGGATGAAATCGAGGCTGGAAGGGGAAATGTGGTGAGCAAGCCCCTACTAAGCTCACTCTTTCTTCCCTTCCAGCACCCGAGCTAGGCTTTGAATACAATATTTGCTCTAGCCAATAGGAAGGCTGTGGCCTCCTTGTATTAGTTCTTTTAAGGAAGGGGAAAGGGGTCCCTGGCTGGCTCAGTTGGTAAAGTGTGTGACTCTTGACCTAGGGTTGTGAGTTCAAGCCCTGTGTTGGATGTGGAGCCTAGTTAAAGCTAAAAAATATTTTTTTTTAAAGGGGAGAGAAAATGTAGAGACAAAAGGTTCGTATTTTCCCCTTTAAAAAATGTTTTCTGCACAAACATTCAACTTACACTATCCAAATCTTTAGAAGCTTGGTCTTTGGAAAATTCCCTCTCAGAAAGCTCCCTGGCTATTTCTAAGAGGTCCCCTTGCTGTCTGTCATTTCATGAGGATGATCAAACCCCCATCCACCCACCTCTTTGTCAGGCCACCAAAATGCTGCCTTCTAGAGGGCACTTGTCTGTTGGGCACGGTTGTCATTGGCCGTTGGCTCCCTCTGCCAACTTCACCCCGATTTGATCCTCTGGCCGAAGGACAGCTTGGGTTGTCCCCCTTAATCCCTCATGGGACAAAAGTGAAGGAAATTTTCCAAAAATTGGGTGTAATCAAAGAGAAGTAAGTAGCCCCTCTCACTAGTCTCGGAGGTGGCTGTTGGTAGGATCCACAGACCTTAGCCCTCTCAGGGGCCCATGTGGCTAGGCTGGCTTAATTCCATCCTGCCCTAGACATGCCCAGGTCTTGCTGTGTTTCTGAGACCAAACTCCCAGGGAGGACGTTTTTTCTTGCCCCTCGTTTTAAGGCCCACTTCCACATTCTATAGAGAGTGGCCAGCCTTGCCCTCTGCATCACTCCCCATAAGATGTCCCAGACTCCCGCAGTGGGGTCAAGAAGAGCTAAAGGGGTTAGTCAAGTCCAGATCTTCAGCCCACCCACCTGCCAGCCACAAGTCCCTTCTTCATCCCAGCACCATGTTGTTGGAAACTGTGGCTCAGAGCTCCAAAAGAACAAACCACAGTTCTGGGGACACCAGTTAGCCTAAAGTTGCATAGAGTAAGGTAACATTTCTCTCCCCAAAGCCCCCACATCTGGGATACTGGGAGACACAGCTTTTTTTTTTTTTTTTAATGTTTTATTTATTTTTGGGAGAGAGAGAGACAGCATGAGCAGGGGAGGGTCAGAGAGACCCTGTCTGAAGACAGGGTCCAGGCTCTGAGCTAGCTGTCAGCACAGAGCCCAACATGGGGCTTGAACCCACGAACCAGGAGATCATGACCTGAGCTGAAGTCAGACGCTTAACTGACTGAGCCGCCCAGGCGCCCCAACACAGCTTTGATCAAAGATAGAACAGTCCCCTCCTTTTTAAGTGATTATATATACATATTGTTAGGCCGGCTGAGTGGTGGGGCAGAGACACCACAGAATGGCAGACCTTCTTAGGATGGCTGACCTTCTTAAGATGGCTGACCTTCCTGCCACTATATCAGTGGCCGTTACTACATCGGCGGGAAACAGAAATTTAAACCTTCCAACCCTGGACTTTCCAGTCAAGAGACTGCCCCTGTTATCTGAACCCCCACTAACAGGCTATAAAACTCCCACCACCACCCAACCAGGCCGCGACTTCCCCGACTCCCCTCTCTCTGGAGTCGCGGAACCTTGCCCGGGGACGCAGACAATAAAACTGTCCCCGTAAATTCTCTCGCCTTGGCCGAGGGTGCAGGCAATAAAACTCCTTCTGCGGAACCTTTTGCCTTGGAGTCTTTTTTCACTCAAAAACCTTACACACATATATAATTATATGTATATATATACATACGTACACACACACACACACACACACACACACACACACACACACACTAGTAGTTTGGGTTTTTGTTTATCTTGAAAGATACTTTATTTTTCTGTTATGAAATAGGACTCTTCACTTCCCTGTCTGACATTGTGTTCAGATTTGCCCCCAAGAGTGAGGGGGTGGGCCCTGCCTTTCTTATTTGCACTGGGCCTGAGGGCTTCACAGAGCAGAGGACAGTCTTTCCCAGAGGCCTGCCCAAGCCTCCATGCCAGGGGCCAGAAAGTGCTTGTGACATTACATTTTTCTGGGTTCCAGAAGTCTGAAAGCTTCATCTCTGCCAGTGTGGTCAGGAAAGGCCAAGGGGGATAGGAGTCATACCCAGGGGATGGTGTTTTTATGGTTTAGGCAGCAGTAATAACTGGCTCTCCTCTCCTCCCTGACCTGCCCCCACCCCCGGGGGCGGGGGGCAGTGCTGGGCTGATCAGAGGAGTCCTGTCTCCCTGCAGCGAGAGGTGCAAGGCTGCAGTGAAACATGGCCCCCTCTACCGTATGCCTGGCCAACCTCAGTTGCTGAAAGAACATCACTTCTATTCCTTCTCTTTGTATTCCAAGCACAGGAAATTTAGAAGCACTTAGACCTTTGCCATGTTCAAGAGCGTTCCCTTGAAATGTTGCTGACTTTTACACCTGTGATGCTGAGAGAATAAGAGAGTTTTTGTTCAGCCAGACTGAGACTCCAGTGTGCAGGGGAGACCTGTGGAGGGCTTATCTCGGTGGTTTGCAGCAGCCTAGCTGGAGCTCTCTATGGGTGTATATGACTTCGCGGCCGAGGTCCACTCATGGCTCACTCAGGATCCACTTAGTAGGTCATGGCGTTGGTAGTGGCAACCAGCATTAAATAATAGTGACAACATAGATGGGGAAACTTCAGCATGTAGCACCGATAGTAACAACAGCCTTATTTCTTAAACTGTGGCTTCAGTTATATATGTTTGTGTGTGTGTGCACATGCACCAGAACATGACATAAAAATGTATCTGTCACTAGGACGCCTGGGTGGCTCAGTCAGTTAAGTGTCTGACTTTGGTCGGGTCATGATCTCACGGTTAGTGAGTTCGAGTCCCACATCAGGCTCTGTGCTGACAGCTCAGAGCCTGGAGCCTGCTTCAGATTCTGTGTCTCCCTCTCTTTCTGACCCTCCCCTGCTTGCGCCCTCTCTCTCTCTCAAGAATAAATAAACATTAAAAAAAATTTAAAAACATGTATCTGTCACTGTGATGGGGTCATGGGGGCATGATCATGAATACCTGTGAGCCAGTGTCACAGATCAATTTGATTCCTTACTTGTTTTCAAAGAGCTTGGGGGTTGAAAATAAAGTGCAAGACCGTTTCATTTGTTGATTATTCTTCTTCCAGCCAATTTATTTTCTTGCATCACCACCAGAAAGTAGACTTGCCTTATTTATACCCTATTTATACACCTAGTTAGATCAAAAGAAGTAAGACTGGGTGTTTTGAAGAGCACCTGAGCAATTAGAATCAAGGTGCTCTTTGATCGCCCAAAGAGTCAGGGTGAAGTGGTGTGTGCAGACCAGGGGGCTAATGACTCTGGGACTCCTGCAGTGAGGTTCTGTAGAGGCCTGCAGAGCGCTAATGGCTGTTTCATTTAATAAGTTAATAGCTAATAATGAGAACATCTTTGAATGACCTTCTTGGTGTCTCACAGTGATATCTATTATTAAAACATCTAATAACCTGAAAAAACCCCCAAGGATAAATGATTGCAGAGATTATGATCATTTGAGACAAATTTTGCTGTGTCACCTCTGTGCCCTATTCCTAATATATAATTGCTTTCTTTTTTTTCTCTTTTTAGAAATTTTTAAGTGTTTTTTATTTATTTTGAGAGGGGAGGAGGGGCAGCGAGAGGGAGAGAGAGAGTATCCCAAGCAGGCTCCACGCCGTCAGTGTAGGAGCCTGACATGGGGCTTGAACTCATGAACTGTGAGATCATGACCTGAGCTGAAATTAACCAACTGAGCCATCCAGGTGCTCCTATAACTGCCTTTCTAAAATGTTTCTAATTCTTCTTCAAAATGCTTGTTGTCCTGAAATGGAAATGGTAACCATTATTAACTACCTATTATGTACCCGATAGTTCATGCCTAATCATCTAATTCTCTCATTTAGGCACTGTTATCCCCACTTTATAGATGTGGAAAGTGAGAGAGAATTAAGTGACTTGGCAAAGGTCTAGGGTTAGTAAATGGCAAAACTGGGATTTGAATCTGAGTTTCAAAGCTCTAGACCCAGAGTAAACTTCCCTGTCTTTAGATAGTGATATGACACATCTCTGGGAATTTTTCTCGTTTGAAGCTAGTACTTGAAGTTCAGAAAAAATGACTGAAGGAAGATTCCAAAAGAATTATACACTATGACCAAGTGGGATTTATTCCAGGTATGCAAGTCTGCTTCAACATTTGAAAATCAATGTAATCAACCATATCAACAAACTAGAGGGAAAAAAATCATATAATCATGACAATTGGTGCAGAAAAAGCATTCAACAAAATATAGTACCCATTCATGGTTAAAAATGCTCAGCAAGTTAGAAACGGGGGGAATGACCTAAACTTGATAAAGATGCATTTGTAAGAAATCTGTAGCTAATATCATACTTACTGGTAAAGGACTGAATGCTTTCCCCTAAAATCAGGAACAAGGTGAGAATGTCTACCCTCATCACTTTTGTTCAGCGTAGTACTAGAAGTTCCAGTAACTTAAGAAGGAACTTAAGGAACTTCTAGTTAAGGAACTTCTAGTAACTTAAGAAGAAGAAATAAAAGACATACATATTTGAAAGGAAGAAATAAAATTGTCCTTATTTGCAAATTATGTAATTTTCCACATAAGAAATTCCAAATAACATACAAAAAATTCCTAGAGTTAATAGTGTTCAGCAAGATGACAGGATGCAAGATCAATACACAGAAATCAATTCTATTTCAATATACTAGCAATGAACACATAGAAACAAAAATTAAAAAACACAGTACCTTATACAATCACTCTAAAGAAAATGAAATGCTTACATATATGTTTAACAGGATATGTACAGTATCTCTATGAAGTGTTGATAAAAGAAATCAAAGAAGATTTAATTTTTATTTTTATTTATTTTTTAATTAGAGCGATGGGGCGCCTGGGTGGCTTAGTTGGTTAAGCGTCTGACTTTCGCTTAGGTCATGATCTCGCGGTTTGTGGGTTTGAGCCCCGCGTCGGGCTCTGTGCTGACTGCCAGCTCAGAGCCTGGAGCCTGTTTCAGTCTGTGACTCCCTCTCTCTCTGACCCTCCTCTGCTCACGCTGTCTCTCTCTCTCTCCTACAAATAAATAAAAAAAAAAAATTAGAGCGAGACTGTGTGAGTGGGGGGGGGGAGAGAGAGAGAAAGAGAGAGAGAGAGAGAGAGAGAGAGAATCTTGAGCAGGCTTTATGCTCAGTGCAGATCCTGATGTAGGGCTCAACTCCACAAGTTGGATGCTCAACTGACTGAGCCATTCAGGCACTCCTGAAGAAGATTTAAATAAAGGGTGCCTGGATGACTCGGTTAAGCATCTGACTTTGGCTCATGATCTCACAGTTCATGGGTTCAAGCCCTGCATTGGGCTCTGTGTTGACAGCTCAGAGTCTGGAGCCTGCTTCAGATTCTGTTGTCTCCCTCTCTCTTTCTGCCCCTCCCCTGCTTGTGCTGTCTCTCTCAAAAATAAATAAATAAACATTTAAAAGAAAAAAAAAGAAGATTTAAATAAATGGAGAGACATACTGTATTTATGGATTGGAAGACTCAACATAGTAAAGATGTCAGTTCTCCTCCAATTGATCTATACAAGTAATGCAATTTCTATCACAATTTCAGCAAATATGGATATAGCAAACATGGATATAGACAAGCATATTCTTGAATTTATACAGAAAGATACAGGCCATAGAATAGCTAAACCAATCTAGACAAAGAGTAAAGTGGGAAAATCCATGTGATATTAAGTCTTATTATATAGTTATAGTAATGAAGACAGTATAGTGTTGTCAGATAGGAGCATAGGAGCATTTAAACATAAATCAATGAGGGGTACCTGGGTGGCTCTGTTGTTTAAGTGTCTGATTCTTGATCTCAGCTCAGGTCATGATCTCATGGTTCATGGATTTGAGCCCTGCATTGGGCTCTGCACTGACAGCGTGGAGCCTGCTTGTGATTCTCTCTTTCCCTCTCTCTCTGTTCCTCCCCTGATCACGCATGCTCTCTTTCTCTCTCTCTCTTTCTCAAAATAAATAAATAAATAAACACTAAAAAAAGAAACATAAATCAATGAACAGAACTGAGAATCCAGAAATACACCCACACAAATAGGCTCAGCTGATATTTGACAAAAGTGCAAAAGCATTTCAATGGAGGAAGGGTAACTTTTTCAACAAACAGTGCTGGAGCAATTGGACGTGCACAGGCAAAAGAAGACAAAAACAAAAACAAAAAACTTTGACCTGACCCTCATGCTTTATTGAAAAATTAACTCAAGGGGCACCTGGGTGGCTCAGTTGGTTAAGCATCCGACTTTGGCTCAGGTCATGATCTCACAGTTTGTGGGTTCGAGCCCCGTGTCTGGCTCTGTGCTGACAGCTCAGAGCCTGGAGCCTGTTTCAGATTCTGTATCTCCCTTTCTCTCTGACCCTCCCCTGCTCACGCTGTCTCTCTCTCTCAGAAATAAATAAAAAACATTAAACAAAAATGAAAAATTAACTCAAAATGAATCTTGGAATTATATGTAAAATATAAAATTATAGAAATTTGAGGAAAAAAAAATCTTTGGAATCTAGGACTAGACAAAGAGTTCTTAGTCTTGACACCAAAGGACAATCTGTAAAAGGAAAAATGGATAAATGATATCTCATTAAAATTAAAAGTTTTGAGGCGCTTGGGTGGCTCAGTCAGTTAAGCATCTGATTTCAGCTCAGGTCATGATCTCACGGTTCGTGGGTTCGAGCCCCGTGTCGAGCTCTGTGCTGACAGCTAGCTCAAAGCCTGGAGCCTGCTTCAGATTCTGTATCTCCCTCTCTCTGTGACCATCCCCTGCTCATGCTGTCTCTCTCTCTCTCAGAAATAAATTTTTTAAAAAAATTTTAAAAATTTTAAATTACAAAAGTTTTGTTCTCTAAAAGCCAATATGAAGAGGATGAAAAGACAGCCTATAGCCTGGGAGAAAATATTTGTAAACCACATATCTTACTAAGGAATTCCACATCTCAATGGTAAAAATATAAACAGTGTAATTAGAAAATGGGCAAGCCCAGAAATAAATACACGCTTATATGGTGCATTAATTTATGAGGCAGGAATATACAATGAAGAAACGACAGTCTCTTCAATAAGTGGTGCTGGGAAAACTGGACAGCCATGTGCAAAAGAATGAGACTGGACCACCATCTTACACCCTACTCAAAAACCAACTCAAAATGGATTAAAGACTTGAATACCAGACCTGAAACCATAAAACTCCTAGAAGAAAACAGGTAGTAAGCATCTTGACATTCGTCTTGGTGATGAGTTTTTGGATTTGACACCAAAACAAAGGCAACAAAAGCAAAAATAAACAAGTAGGGCTACACCAAATCGAAAAGCTGTGCACAGCAAAGGAAATCATCAATAAAATGAAAAGGTAATCTACTAAATCTACACTTGCAAATCATATATCTTATAAGGGGTTTTCCAAAATATACAAAGAACTCATACAATTCAAAAGTAAAAAAAAATTCAATTAAAAAATGGGCAGAGGACCTGAATAGACATTTTTCCAAATAAGGCATATAGATGACCAACAGACAAATGAAAAGATGCTCAACGTTGCTAATCATCAAGAAAATGCAAATCAAAACCACAATGAGCTATCACCTCACACCTGTCAGAATGGCTATTATCAAAAAGAAATAAGTGTTGGTGAGGATGTGGAGAAAAAGGAACCCTCGTGCACTGTTGGGAATGTAAACTGGGGGAGCCACTAAGAAAAATAGTATAGAGATTTATTAAAAATTTTAAAATAGAACCATCAGATGATCCAGAAATTCCACTTCTGGGTATTTATCTGATGAAAATAAAAACACTAACTTAGAAAGTATCTGCATCCACATGTTCACTGCAGTATTACAATAGCCAAGATATGGAAACAACCAAGTGTTTCTTGATGGGTGACTAAGGAAAATGTTGTATACACACAAACACACACATACAAAGAACTATTATTCTGTGATAGAGAATGAAATCTTGCCATTTGTGACAACAATGGATGGACCTTGAGGGCTTGTGCTAAGTGAAATAAATCAGAGAAAGACAAATACCATATGAGTTCACTTAATGTGGAATTTAAAAACAAACAAACAAAAATTAAGCATATAAATATGGAGAACATATTGGTGGTTGCCAGAGGTTGGGTGTGAGGTGTGGAGTGGGTGAAATGGGTGAAGAGAATTAAAAGGTACAAATTTCCAATTATAAAATAAATAAGTCTTGGGATATAATGTACAGCATGGAGACTGTAGTTAATATTGTATTGCATATTTGAAACTTGCTAAGAGAGTAAATCTTTAAAAAGTTCTCATCACAAGAAAAATATGTATGGTGACCAACGTTAACTAGATTTATTGTGGTAATAATTTTGCAATATATATATATATCAAGTTATGATGTACACCTGAAACTAATATAATGTATTGCAGTTATACCTCGATTTAAAAAAAAAGGCAGGGGTGCCTGCCTGGATCAGTCAGTAGAGCATGAGACTCTTGATCTTGGGGTTGTGAGTTTGAGCCCCAAGCTGGGCCTAGAGATTACTTGGAAAAAAAAAAAAAGGACAAAAGGTATGAACAGACATTTTGCCGAAGAGGATATACAGATGGAAAATAAGCACATGAAAAGCTGTTAAACATCCATAGCCATCAGAAATATGCAAATTAAAACCACAATGAGATAATACCACACACCTATGATAATGGCTAAAATAAAAAATAGTGACAACAGCAAATGCTGACAAACTTGGGGTGAAACTAGGTCACTCATGTGTAGGTGGTAGGAATGTAAAAAGGTATAGGCATTCTGGAAAAAAATTGGCAATTTTTTCCAAAATTAACATGCAGCCAACATACCTCCCCCTCAGCAGTTGTATTCCTGGTTGTTCACCCCAGTAAATGAAAATTATGTCCACAGAGAAACCTCTACATGAATGTTCATAGTAGTTTTATTCATAATAGCTACAAACTGGAACCGGCTTAGATGTCCTTCAATGATTCAGTGGTTAAACAATCTGTGGTATACCCATAACAAGGAATACTATTCAGCAGTGAAAAGGAATGAACTAGCAATATCCACTTCCTTTTGCCGAAGGATGAATCTCCAGGGAGTTAAGCTTAGTGAAAAAAGGCTGATCTCAAAAGTTTATACACTGTTTGATTCCTTTTATATAAGATGTTTGAAATGACAGCACTTTAGGGGCACCTGGCTGTTTCAGTTGGTGGGGTGTGTGATTCTTGATCTCAGGGTTGTGTGAGCTCCATGTTGGCTGTAGAGAGGAGGTTACTTAATAAAATATTTTTTAAAGATTTTTTTAATGTTTATTTTTGAGAGAGAGAGAGAGAATGAATGAGCAGGGGAGGGACAGAGAGAGAGCGACACACAGAATCTGAAGTAGGCTCCAGGCTCTGAGCCATCAGCACAGAATCTGATGTGGGGCTTGAACTCACGAACTGCAAGATCATGACCTGAGCCAAAGTCGGCTGCTTAACTGAGTGAGCCACCCAGGCGTCCTTACTTAATAAAATCTAAAAAAAGAAAAAAGAAAAGAAAAGAAAGAAAGAAACAACAGCGTGTTAGAAGTAGAGAACTTATAAACCAGTGGGGGTTGCACTGGGTTAGGGACTGGGTTGGAGGAGATGTGGGTGTGGTTATAAAAAGGCAATAGGAGGGATCTTTATGATGGAATTGTTCAGTATCTTCACTGGTGATGCATATGTGAGCTTACATGGGTGATAAAACTGTATAGAATTAGGAGTGGGTGGCTCAGTTGGTTAAGTGTCCAACTCTTGATTTCAGCTCAGTTCATGATCTCACAGCCACGAGATCGAGTCCCACATTGAATTCTGTGCTGGGTGTGGAGCCTGCTTGGGATTCTACTTCTCCTTTTCCCTCTGCCCCTTCCCTGCTAGTGCTCTCTCTCTCAAAAAAAAAAAAAAAAAAAAAATCATAAAAAAAACCCCAGTAGAACTAACTCCATACATACACACACACAAATGAATACAGGTAAAATGGGAAATCTGAATAAGATTGGTGGGGTTGACTGTATCAAGGTCAGTATCCTAGCTGTGATATTGTATTGTAGTTTTGTCAAGTGTTGCCATTGGGGGAAATTAGGAAAAGCACACAGGGGATTTCTTACAACAGCATGTGAATCTACAGTGATCTCAGTAAAAAATTAAAAAACAAAAAGAAGCCGGGGCACCTGGGTGGCTCACTCGGTTAAACGTCTGACTTCAGCTCAGGTCATGATCTTATGGTCCGTGAGTTTGAGCCCTGTGTCAGGGTCTGTGTTGACAGCTCAGAGCCTGGAGCCTAAGCTTCGGATTCTGTGTCTCCCTCTCTCTCTGCCCCTCCCCTGCTCACATTCTCTCTCTCTCAAAAATAAATAAAGATTAAAAAAAAAAGATGGCAACATTTGGATCCTTGATTTTCAAGGTGAAGGGTGTTTCAAGACCTCTTTGCATTTCTGGCATGGTACTATAGGGGAGAAGAATTTGCCACCACAAAATATGTCTCTTTGGCATAAGATTATTTTAGGTTGATTAGTATTTTTTAAAGTTTATTTATTTATTTAGAGAGGGAGAGAGAGAGAATCCCAAGCAGGCTCTGCACTGTCAGCAGGGCACAAACTCACGAACCGTGAGATGGTGACCTGAGCTGAAATCAAGAGTTGGACACTCAACCCACTGAGCCACCCAGGCGCCCCTAGGCTGATTATTTTTAAGAAACAGCAGACATAGAAGAAGCTCTGAAAACTGAATAGAAGTTACCTTTTTGTAAGAGACATTTAGATATATAATGGAAATCTCCATTTGCAAGGGTGTCTCCCTAGCTGTACCAGGAAGGGGATGACTCAGTCTCTAGAAACTATTATCAATGGAGGAGCCAAAGACCTAAATCTGCATAATAACCTTACTGTGTGTTTTTCCTGGTTAACCTACCTTAACTGGCTCCTCACCTCAACATCTTCATTTGTCTTTAGCTTGTTGACTGAAAAAAAAAAGCCACTCTCAAAATAAGTTAATAAATGCTTTACTCGTTATCTTACTGAGGACTATGGCCCAGGAGACGGTATTTCAGATTGCCCTTAAAGAACTGCTCAGAAGGTTATTGGTTTACAGGGGATTGTATGCAAGAAGGGGAAGGAGTATGCATGCTTGCAAGCAGCTCTCCAAGGTGTAATTGCATGTCACAAGGTATAATTTGGTGGTAAAAATTAAGTTTTCTGATTTCCACGTAGACATGTGAAAGATCCTTAGGTCATCTTAATACATTTTTCCTCCCTCCCTCCCTTCCTTCCTCTCTTTCTCTCTCTCAGATTTTAAGTAATCTCTACACCCAATGTGGGGCTCAAACTTACAACCCCAAGATTAAGAGTTGCACAGTCTACTGACTCTTCCAGCCAGGCAGCCCATTATGTTTCTAGCATATCTGATTGTTCAAAAACATTGACTACAGGGGTGCCTGGGTAGCTCAAGCGGTTATGCGCCCGCCTCTTGATTTTGGCTTGGTTTGTGTGAGATCCAGCCCCTTGGGCTCTGCGCTGACCGGGTGGAGCCTGCTTGGGATTCTCTTTCTGCACGCTCCCCTCCCCCCAGCCCCGTGCCCGTGTGTGTCTGCACTCTCTTTCTCTAAATAAATCAATAAACATTAAGTAAAAAGAAAAGAAAGAAACGAATATTGACTACATACCTCCAATTAATTGGTTTTCTGGTTCTTTTTGGTTTCTCCTTGAGGTCGCTTGAGACAGTCACAAGAGGCTGACGTCAGTCACCTACTGCAGTTTTGGTGCACAGTCTCCACCCCTTTTTGGGCAAATTGTGACCTATAGGAGACAATGTGACCAAGTATCTCTTTGTCTCATGGTACTAGAAAGGCTAATTCCTGGTTGTTATGATACATATGAGACAAGCATGTCCTAAAATGGATGACCATCTCTAACCATCTAAATTTGCTCAAGTTTAGGATTTTTATAGCCTGAGATATTTCATCATGTCTAGGTATAAATCATCAACCTTTATATAGAAGTACATGTAATTTATAGTGTCTAGACGTTTTGCCATATTACCTTAGTGTGAGTCTGACTAGATCATTGCATACGACAAGAAGCTAACAATTTGTATAGTAACATGTTAACAGTAAAAAGGCTAATATCATAGCTAGAAACATTGGAATAGATTCAAGCCAAGAATTTCTGAACGTTAGGTAACATTTCCTCAAGGCTGGCTATTGGGTCATTTAATGCTGATATTTGGTATAATCAGCTTGTTCCCAGCATAATGGAGCCCTCTGACATAATCTGCTGTAACTGGGAATCACCCACATGAATCTGTCCCATAGCTGGAATAAATTTTCACCCAAGGTCCTTATGTGTCGTTGCAAGTTGCCATTCTGTCCTTTTGACCAAAAAAAAATTTTTTTTTAAGTAAAATATCACACAACATTGTTCTAATGTTGTTCTCTAGTCGCTGGAGTTGAACTGTTCTGTTCTGGACCTTACAGAACAGTCTGCTCCCGGGGTCCCTGATGGCTGGCTCAGTTGGATAAGCATCTAGCTTCAGTTCAGGTCATGATCTCATGGTTTGTTGGGTTCTCTGCTGGCAACACAGAACCTGCTTTGGATCCTGTCCCCCTCTGTCTCTGTCCCTGATCTGCTTGTGTGCTCTCTCTCTCAATAATAAATAAACATTAAAAAACAAAAAGAAGTCTCTCCATATCTCGTCCACCAGTCTTAGTCTTGAGAATAGGTGGGTTCAGTCAAACAGTTGTGTCTCAATTTAGGAGGTGGTCTTGCAGGTAGCTCCTCAAAGTTCAGATAATTAATGAGGGACGTTTCTTATGGAGACAAAAGAAAAATACAGGCTAATGGTTGGAGCAAATTATAAACCCAGTGTCTGCCAGTGAGAAGATTTCTGGATGTCAGGCTCCAAGCATCTTCAGACGGAGTGAGGGCAGGCAGTGACAATCTGACAGATTTTCCTGGTCTGCAGTTTGAATGTCTCTGGTGAGCTTTCTGAGCAGCCCAAACAGCAATACACATGAAGATCGTGTACACATGGGCCATTGTGGTAATTTCTCTGAAGTTGACCTCAAGCTGTTCAGCTTCAGATTGCAGGGCCTCAGGGAAAAAGGGCAGTTTTTGTTCTGAATGATTCCAAGTCAAAAGAATTAGAGAAAATTGGAAACCTTAGTTTGGAGAGTCATAGCCAGGTTTTCGAGGAAATCAGAAGAATTCTAGTCCCAGTTCAGTTTTGTAGGCAAACAACAAACACAGAATTCATCAGAAGTAGAGTCTAACTCAGGGCAACTGGGTGGCTTAGTCGGTTAAGCATCTGACTCTTGGTTTTCTCTCAGGTCATGATCTCATGGTTCAGGAGTTCGAGCCCTGCTGGCTGTGCAGAGCTTACCTGGGATTCTCTCTCCCCCTCTTTCTGCACCCACCCCTTCCTCCCCCGCTTGTGCTCTCTCTCTCAAAATGAATAAATAAACTGAAAAAAAAAAAAAGAACTAGAGCCAACATCCACACAGGTATGCTACTGACGCATAATTTTTCTCTCTAAAATCACTCTCATTTCCACCAAAGATAGTCAAATTAGGACCAAACTGTTTATGAAATGAGTCCAGTTTCACCAGGCTTGGCCTCATTATTTACATAAGTGCAACAAGAATAGTGATTGACCATATAGGTTCTTTTTAAAATCCGCTCTGCTGGAACTTTTCATAAGGAATTTCAGATTGAACTTTTTAACAGCCTCTTGAGGCTAGGAAGCCAAGCTAAATGCTTACCATCAGACTCTCATGCAGTATCTATAGATTCAGGTTACTTCCTCTCTTCTTGAGGTCCCCCAAATATCCTGAGGTTCTTGAGCCGGCCAGGGAGGCTCACCTGGTAAGGCTCCTGGGAACTCTTGTTAGCAAGGGAACAGGCTGGTTTTTTCCCGGGTGCTTCATTGGCTCCATAAAGTCAACCTTAGTTCCTTAAAGGTGTCTGGCCATATTTGAGTCTCTGCATATCTTTCTCAAATATGACATTCCAGGCAAAGCCTTGGTGGTATAACCAATGTTTCCAATGGTGTCCTGTTACAAGGAGAACAGATTATTATTGAGCTTATGCAAATAACTAATTGCCATAAAAGTAGGAATACTCGCTGAGAATTTCTGAGTTCTAGATGGATCAGGTAGGGAGAAAAAGATAAATGTTCCCTTATATCTGGAAGAGCAAACATTAGAGAATCAGCCAAGTTTCCTCAATTCTTTCAGTCCCATGTTACTAATTCTTGTTTGGTTTGAATGCAGTTTTTTCCATTAGCTCCAGAAATGCTTGCTCAGTTTAGTTTTATGATTGTAAGGATATCAGAAACCTGTATGTGTCAAAAATCTTTTCCATGAATCTTCTTGAATCTGAAGCATATTTGCAAAAGCATTGCAGTAAAACAGTAGCTATAAATGTCAAAAGACTAAAAAATGGCCATGGTTAAAGATTTGATGAGAGGTCATGATAATGTAATTGACAAGGAAATTTGGTTATGTTCTGTGACACACAACACTTCAGAAATTAGAATTGTAGGTGATGACATTATACTAGGACATCTCAAAACTTTAGGAGTTTTGTATAATTTCTGGAATGGTTACAGCACACACCCATATAATATGACCTAAGAAGGTTTATCATCACATATCTGACAATGCTTCCCATGTAACTTAACATGCCAAATAAATAAGCCTAATTATTCAAAAGAGACTTCATTTAGAATTAGATTTTGGGAAGTTTGCTAAAAATAACAGAAGATTTTTTAAATTAAATTTTCTTCAATGTTTATTTATTTTTGAGAGAGAGACAGACTGTAAGATCATGACCTGAACTGAAGTCAGATGCTTTGTTTTTTAAAAATTGTTTTAATGTTTATTTTTTGAGAGTAGAAAGAGCACACATGTGAGTGAAGGTGGGGCAGAGAGAGAGGGAGACAGAATCTGAAGCAGGTTCCAGACTCTGAGCTGTCAGCACAGAGCCCAACTCATAGCTCAAATTCACGGACCACGAGATCGTGACCTGAGCCAAAGTCCAATGCTTAACCGACTAAGCCACCCAGGTGCCCCTGAAGTCAAATGCTTAATGACAGCCACACAGGCATCGTGCTTATAGTTTCCTATTAAGAGTAGAACAATAGTACACTTACCTTGATGAGCACTGAGTAATGAATGTATAGAATTGTGGAGTCACTATATTGTATACCTAAAAGTAATATAACACTGTATGTTAACTATAATGAAATTAAAAGAGTAGACCAATAATCTAAGAAAATTTTGGTATTTTAACAGAGAAAAATAAAATTCCAATCATACCAGTGTACTTTATATATATATGTATATATATATATATATAAGTTTATTTATTTTGAGAGAGAGAAAGAGTGAGCACGGCACGGCGAGTGTGAGTGGGGAAGAAGCAGAGAGAGAGGGAGAGAGAGAGAGAAAGAGAGAGAGAGAGAGAGAGAGAGAGAGTCTCAAGCAGGCTTTGCACGGATAGTGGAGTTTGAACCCATGAACTGTGAGATCATGACCTGAGCCAACACCAAGAGTCAGAAGCTTAACTGACTGAGCCACCCAGGCACACCCCGCCTCACCAGTGCACTTTTGATATTAAAACTCATTCATTTCAGTGTTAGTCTCAGCCATGCATAAAATTGTTTTCCAAAGATTCCTTTTTCATAAACTTCTTACAACTTTCTTTTTTATTTAGATTTGTCCTAAGTTTTCCCTCTCCAAACAACCAGTCTTATTTTAGGACAAAAGTATTTTCTTTTTCCCCAACAAAAAATGTATTCCCATTCCTCATACCTTTCTTGCCAAAAATCCACATCTTACTTTCCTTGCATATAGAGTTGTTTCCTTATTATTTCTAATAATACATTTATTACATGGTCTTAATTATGTTTATTAGCATTCTTAATGCTTAGAAACCTTACTTTCTAGTAAAACCTAAGTAGTAAGCCATTGTGAACCATCTGTTACATCAGAATTCTCTAGTTTGGCAAACTTATGAATGCATTTCATAATTTCTAGAAACATGTGTTTTGCCATGATACAGTCTTTCAATAAAGCATAAAACATGTTTACCAACAGACCCAAATCTACCTTTATTTTCTGTGTAATGAGGCAAAAGTAGATAAACTTATGTTTAGTAATCAATGTTTCAATATTTTATTTGGAAAAGACTTAGGTACCCAATGAATTCAACCCACGATATAATTTAATTCAGCAAAACTTCAAAATTTAGGCTATGAAAGATTTTGGAAGCTATTTAAAAGTTTACCTACAAACTTTTCATCTTATTTAATCTACTTTTTTTTTTTTTTTTTTTTAGCATTTATTTATTGCTGAGAGACAGAGACAGATCGAGCAGAAGCAGGGGAGGGGCAGAGAAGGAGGGAAACACAGAATCTGAAGCAGTGTCCAGGCTCTGAGCTGTCAGCACAGAGCCCAATGCGGGACTTGAACCCTCAAACTGTGTGATCATGACCTGAGCTGAAGTCGGACACTTAACCAACTGAGCCACCCAGGTGCCCCTGACCTACTTATTCTTAACAATTATCCATGAAAATTTCATGAAGCAGACAAAATCAACCATCATTTGAGATCGTTTTTGCTGACAAATTGCAACAGATACAACATGAATTTAAATAATAAATGCAGTTAGAATAAAAAGTTGATTATCTGTATTGTGTTTGATACTGGTAACTCCAAAAGACATGCCTATTTTAATTAGACCAACAAACTTAAACTGGCTTTAATACTGAATATTTTTCTAGATCATGTGAACTTGAAACTTATTTGAGTTAGTTCTATTTCTGGGAATTTAACTTACATAAGCACTTAATTTTCTTTAAGCCAATTAAATAGAAGTCTTTTAAATTTATTTTTTATTTAAAAAATTTAAATGTTTATTTTTGAGAGAGGGACAGAGAGTGTGAGCAGGGAAGGGGCAGAGAGAGAGGGAGACACAGAATCCGAAGCAGGCTCCAGGCTCTGAGCTAACTGTCAGCACAGAGCTCCACACAGGGCTCGAACCCACGGACCATGAGATCATGACCTGAGTCAAAGTCTGATGCTTAACCAAATGAGCCACTCAGGCACCCCAAGCTCTTTTAAATTTATTTTTATTTATCTTTTTATTTGACACAGAAAGAGAGAGAGAGAGAGAGAGAGATTGAGATTGAGAACATGCCAGCAGTAGAAAGGAGCAGAGGGAGAGAGAGAGAGAACCGCAAGCAGGCTCCATGCCCAGTGTAGACCCTGACTGAGGGATCCTTCCTGCTACCTGGGGTCATGACCTGAGCTGAAATCAAGAGCCAGATGCTTAACTGACTGAGCGACCCAGGCGTCCCTAAATAGAGCTCTTTTACCAATTAGTTTTGGCAATACCATCTGGTGGTAGAAAATGCCGCATATCTACAACACATACAGACACAAACAAAAACCTTATAATTATTGTTTTAAAATTTTCAGCCTTGAGGCATGTATGATACTACAGAACTCTCTAGTTGATAAAAGAACAGTAGGATCCAGACTGGTTTTCCGGCAGATAGAATAAGTTAAGTTCACCTGCTCAGATGGCCAAAGCTGTTTTCTATTAACATTTGAGGCAAGGACACTTAAGATTTATATTTATCCTTGACAAGTAACCTTATGGAGGCAGTGGGCTAGGCTTTGGGCAAGAGTGCTTCTATTGCCATTTGTATTTTTTTTTTTTTTTTGCCATTTGTATTTTTAACAAAGGTACCGTTTTCCTTTTTCTTTTCAGTCTTAAAAATAGGAAATGATCTAGATAAGAGTTCTCAGAGAGGTTATAAGACGTTTGAGATAAGTAGGGGTGGTCTGGAGATTGGCAAAAAGGACAGATTGAAGGATTTTTTAATTGTTTCTGGGGCTGTATTTCTAGTTGCAAAGATTTGTAAGATAAGGACAGTTGCTTTTAATCCTTCAAGCAGTTGCAACTTAAATGACATTCTAGGTTGATCTATCCATCCGGTTTGTTTCTTCCCCTCTGGGTACACATTCTAATTTTAATTTAGGGGAGAAGGCCTTAAAAAACTTCCTATCAGGCTCTGATTTTCGGCTTCAATCTGGCCAACTGTTGACTCTAGAGCCATAATTGCCTTAGCATGGTGAGGAGGAGGCTTTGATTTTAATGCCTAGTTCCCCGGTAGCTCATATAAAGGATAAGAAGGAAGTAGAGCAGGTAGAAGTACTTCAGGAGTTGACGGTTTTGAGCTCAATTTTGTGACTATTTCAGATCGTTTCTTATTAGTTTCTTGTGTGGATAGTATCTGGTCAGTGTTTCTTTTAGAAGCTTCTAGATACCAATTAAAATACGCAGCCCACTCCAGTTGTTTAGTTTAATAGCCGGCTCTCCTGAGTTGGGTGTGCAGATAAATGAATTAGGCATTCCAAAGGACCCCCATTTAGGCCAACTGAGTGTTTAAGAGCATCCTTAGTATAGTTTTCTCATTTAGGAATTTGCAAGTATATGATCCATGAGCATTAAACATGAGTCCCACCGGCGTCTTGGAAGGTGGTTCTCCATCACGTTTCTCCAATTGTGATGGTTTAGCTCTCATCCAAGTAGTTTTGAATGGTCGGCACTACCTAAGGGGTTTTTATTGTGGACTGGTGTGCTGATTAGAGGGCTCTCACTCTCGGAGGTGTTCCCTTGGAGCTGGTTGATCATATTTTATGTCTCGGTTTTCTCTTGGTTTAGCCTAGCTAAATCGAAAGTGCTGGAAAGCTGGAAAGCTGAGTGGCCAACTCTTACGTGCATCCCCCCGGCAGAGCGACTAAATTATTTGTATTGTGAATGGGGATCCCTCTGGGATAGCTGTACAGTGTGAGGTTAACCTCTGTCACTGTCTAATGAGAGGAGCTAGTGTCCCTTGTCTTCAGATTCATTCAAAATCTCGTGTATATGATTGTAGCATTGAGCATTCAAATTGGCAAGGCTGCAAAGGATTTTAAATTTCTGGGATGAGGATTCATCTTTCCAATAGACCTGCAACTGCGCTCTACAGAATGGCGCCCCATCTGACTTATGAAGAAGAAAAGAGACAGCGGATAAGACCTGAAACCTGTGTCATACACAGAATACCGCCCTTTCCTGACTTTGCGAGAGAAAAGAAACAACAAGGAATAAGGCTCTGGATTTTCTACCAAACTGGGAGGTCTGGATCCCACCCAGGAAGGCCTCACCCAGTTGTCTGTATGTCATCCGAGGAGACAGGTTGGACTCAAAGGTCCTGTTCTGGTGCCAGGGCTCCGGTTCCTTGCCGAGTCTGGACGAGAAGGTGGCATCTCTTCTGGGGTCCCTTCGTGGTTGCCAAATTGTCACCTGAAAAAGAAAAATCCAGCCTCAAAATAGGTTAGTAAATGATTTATTCGTTATCTTACTGAGGGCTAGGGC
Organism: Hyaena hyaena; assembly: GCF_003009895.1. NCBI lineage: Eukaryota > Metazoa > Chordata > Mammalia > Carnivora > Hyaenidae > Hyaena > Hyaena hyaena. The sequence goes on along the minus strand of NW_024080644.1, from coordinate 1,680,181 downwards.
CTGGGAGAAGGGTATTTCAGATTGCTCGGAAAGAACTGCTCTGAAGCTTGTTGGTTTACAGGGGATTATATGCAAAATGAGGAAGGAGTATGCATGCTTGCAAGCAGTTCTCCAAGGTATAATTGCGCGTCACAAGGTATAATTTGTTCGATTGTACAAATTAAGGTTTACTGATTTCCGCATAGGTTTCGTGAAAAACCCTTAGGCCATCTTAATACAGTATGTTTGATCGTATCTGATGGTTCAAAAATATTGTTTGCATGCTTCTACTTAACTGGGTTTCTGGTTCTTGTTCTTGGTTTCTCCTTGAGGTCACTTGGGATGGCCACAGGAGGCTGACCTCAGTCACAAGCTGGAGATGGTATTTATGGTGATGGCTTGGGCCATGTTGGGGGCTCCTCTGTTTTCCTAGGTCTCTCCTAGGTCTATCTTAGGTCTCTCTCCTATATAGGAGGTATACCTATTATTAAACTTCTGTTTGTTTTTCACCTGTTGATCCATCTTATAGTAATTTATTAGATTAGCCAAAGCACCTAGAAGGAAAAAAGGGAAAGCTTTTCCACCCCTAAAGTATCATTTAGGTACGGGTCCTCTGTCCCCCTACATCTTTCAAACAAATGTTACTAATAAGAAAAGCAACCTTTACTATTAAATGTGGTATTTTTCCCCCCTGTGGCTTCCCTATGTTCCCCACTAGTAATTTTCCTTGCTGACATTTTTTGCTTTCTCTAGTTTTAAAATATGTTCACCAGCAAAACAGAACACTATTATGCAGAGTATCATCAAAAGCTCCCCCCTGGGGGCTTGAAACGTTTGTCTCCCAAGCTGAGAAATGGCATGGCATATTTCCTTGGCATGTTTTTTGCCCTTGGAAGCTAGCATCTTCTGGTTAGGAGTTGGTCTCCAGATGGACGAACCCACGTCACTAGTTTCAGGCTATGGCTGACCAAGAACGACTTGTGCTTTCTGGTTTCCCTGGCACACGATGACATGTCAGGGCTTAGTCACTGTGATTAATACAGGAACAGCCTTCTGAAAAGACAGAGCCGGCATCGCTAGTGTCCCCTCATCACTGAGTGCTGAAGCTTCCATTTGCTCATTGGGGAGAATGCTTTTTACCTCAAAGATGTATTGTGAGGAATGAAAAATAGAAATGGCTGTGAAGTGCTTTGCGCCCGCCTAGGAAATGTGAGTCACCACTGGAGTCTCAAGTAGGACTGGGCTCAGCTGTAACATAAACCCCCAAATCCCAATGGCTTAACAGGGTAGAAGTTTATTTTTCTCTTATGAGAAAGTCCAAAGGATGTTGTAGGGGAGGAAAAATAATTTTCCTTTTACCTGTCTGAGTTCTTAGCTGTGACCCCTGTAATAAAAGATCAATGAGAAGAATTCCCCGCCCCCACCCCTCCGCCAAAATTAACATATTTGTCTCCTGTATGTGTGTGAGGGACCCAGGAAAACTGAGTAAGTCTGAAATGGCTTAACCAGTTTAAATACCCTCTGCAGCTAAAAGCAAAAGAAAGGTATTGTGTATGTGAGTGTATGTGTACCAGAAGGTGGTTATGAGGGGTGGGCAGGAAAATCACAGGTCAACTAGGGTAAGGTTGTTATGCAGATTTAAGTTGTTACCTTCTGCACCGCTCACTCAGAGTTTCTTGTGATTTCGTCCTTCTCTTCCTGTACAGGGAGGGAGACACCAGTTACAAATGCAGAGTTCCCTTCTACATGACAATGGCCGTTACAGAAGGGTAGCTTCTGTTTTCGAAGCTTCTTCTGTGTCTCCTGTTTCTCAAAATAATCCTTATGGCAGAGAGGAGTATTTTGGGGTGGCATATTCTGCTCCCTTTCAAAATCTGGAGCATGCGCGGCAGCTCTGCCTCACAAAGCTCTTAAGGACTTAGATTCCTCCTATATTATTGGTCCACAGTGTGTGGTTTCTAGTCTCCTAATCACCTTCTGATTCAAGAGGGCTGCCAGAGCACCATTCAACTCCAAGGAAAGATGCACTCGTGGGGCGCCTTGGTGGCTCAGTCAGTTGGGCATCTGACTTTTGACTTTGGCTCGGGTCATGATCCCAGGTTGTGGAGTTGAGCCCCACCTCAGGCTCAGGCTCTGTGCTGAGCATGGAGGCCGTTTAAGATTCTCTCTCTCCCCACTCTCCCCTGTCTGCATGTTCTTCTTTCTCTCTAGAATAGAATTTTAAAAAAATTTTAAAAAATATAGGGGTGCCTGGGTGGCTCAGTGGGTTAGGCATCCGACTCTTGGTTTCTGCTAAGGTCATGATCTCATGGGCTCCACACTGATGGTGCAGAGCTTGTTTGGGATTCTGTCTCTCTGCCTCTCCCCTGCTTTCTCTCTCTCTGCCTCTCTCACTAAATAAATAATTAACCTAAAAAAATACTCTCCTGTGTGTGTCTCCTCTACTTAACACTTCACTTCTGGCACTTTTGATCACCGAATGTGTGGTAATGTTTCCCACACAAAGCAATTAGGTGACACCAGCTGGATGTCCTACAGTTTAATTCAGTTCTAACACTATCTATCTGGAGACCGTGTCAAATCCCACAGGGTAAGGGTTCAGTCCCGTGAGACTTCTAACCCTCTTCAGATATCGGTTGTAAGTCTAGGCTGTCTTCTGTGTTTCTGATGGAGTATAAATCAGTTCCTACAACCCCATTCTTGGGTTCGATTAATTTGCTAGGGCAGTTCCCAGAGCTCCAGAAAACAGTTTACTCACTAGATTACCAGTTTATTATGAAGGGGAACAAAATAAACCATCTCAAAATATGCCTCTTTGGCATAAGGATTATTTCAAGCTGGTTATTTGTTTTTTTTTAAATAAAGATTGCATTTCAGTTTTTTTTTTAAATGTTTTATTTATTTCTGAGAGAGAGAGAGAGAGAGAGAGAGAGAGATAGCATGAACAGGGGAGGGTCAGAGAGAGAGGGAGATACAGAATCTGAAACAGGCTCCAGGCTCTGAGCTAGCTGTCAGCACAGAGCCCGACGCGGGGCTCGAACCTACGAACCATGAGATCATGACCTGAGCTGAAGTCAGACACTTAACCGACTGAGCCACCCAGATGCCCCTCAAGCTGGTTATTTTTCAGAAACTGCAGGCACAGTGTGTCTGGATGGATTTGCCTCTCTGGGTTTGGGTGGGCTCTGAGACTGTGTTTAGATGACATAGCATTTAGGCCACAGCTCCTTCAACTGTACTGTCTATTCTGGCTTCAGTCAGGGCCCAGTCAGGAGACAGAAGACACATCTGTCATCAGAGAGAACTTGTTTTATTTTACTTTTTTTTCTGAGCTTACTCTGAAATAATTTGAGACTTACAGAAAAGTTTTAAAATTCATCCAGGGGATTCCCATATGCCCTTTACCCAGCTTTCTGTAATATTCATACCCTAGATAACCACAGTTACAATGATCTAAACCAGGAAATTAACATTAATGTAATACTATTCGCTACACTACAGACTTCATTGAAATTTCTCCAGTTGTCCCACCAGTGTCCCTTTATCTGGTCCGGGCTCCAAACCAGGATCCCACATTTCATTTACTTTTCATGTTTCCTCAGTTTCTTTTGTCTTTCATGACCCCGACAGTTTTGAAGAGTACTATCCAATTACTTTGCAAGAGTATCTCTCAATTTGTTTGTCCGATATTGTCTCATGATTACGTGGAGATCATGTATTTTTGGCAAGAGTATCATAGAAGTGGTGGCTGTGCCTTTCTCATCGCGTCCTCTAAGGAGACCTGTGATGTCAATATGTCTTTTACTGGTGATATTGACCTTGATCATATTAAGGTGGTGTATGTCAGGTTTCTCCACTATAAAGTTATGATTTTTCTCTTGTAATCGGTATCTTTGTAATTAAGATCTTTGACTCTTTGCAAATTTCATGTCATCGTACTTTTACTCACTAGTATTATTAGCATCATTGATTATTACTTGCAACAATTATTGCTGTTGAGTTTGCCAAGTGGTGATTTTCTATCATTTCTTTGTTAACTGACCATAAGAAAGAGGACCCCCTTTCCCCACTGAGTTATTTGTGTATTTACATGTTTATTTATGTATTTTCACCAGTATGGACTTGAAGAGAAAGCATTTAAGACCTTCATGAACTAGTTATAAACTTGTTCAGCAGGTCCCAGAAAAGCTAAAAAGTGAACACTTGTCCAACATTAGTAGCCATTAGAAAAATGCAAAGTAAAACCATGAGAGAGCACTAAACCACTATCAGAATTGGTTAAAGTAAAAACTAGTGACAAGACCAAATACGGGTGAGGGTGCAGGGAAACTGCATGTCTCCTATATTGCTGGTGGGACTGCAAAATGGCACAGCCACTCTGGAAAACATGAGCATGCGACTCTTGATCTCGGGGGTCACTTGAGTTCAAGCCCCATGTTGGGCATAGAGGTTACTTAAGAAAATATTAGACTTGGAAACTAAATAAAAATGAAAATAATGTAAAAAATGTGAAAGCAATGTTCACACAAAAGCCTTTATACACTTGTGGCTCTTACAAATAAAGCCGTGTTTGTTATTCAGTGGACGAATGGTTAAACAGACTATGGTACATCCACACTAAGGGATACTGCCATTTTGCAGTCCCACCAGTCTCTCTTTCTCTCTCTGCCACCTCCCTCCCCCGCTTCACGTGCTTTCTCTCTTTCAAAATAAACTTAAAAAAAGGAATACTACTCAGCAATAAAGAAGGAAAACCTAGTGATATACACAGCAACTTGGATAAATCTCCAGGGAGCTATGTTGAGTGAAGAAAGCCAATCCCCAAAGTTTATGTACTGTATGATTCCATTTACAGAAGTTTTTTGAAATGATAAAATTTTAGAAATTCAGAGAGCTTAGTGATTGCCAGGGGTGGTGGGCCTGAGGGAGAGGAGGTGGCTGTGGTCATAAAAGGGCATCAGGAGGGAGCCTGGCAGTGACCAAGCTATGCTATATATTGCTTGTGGTGGATATACAAACCTGCACATATGATAAAAGTGGAGAGAATGATATACACATAAAAATACACGCAGATGCCTACAAGTAAAACTGAGGAAATAGGAGGAAGAATGTTGGGTTGTACCAATGTACCCCCCCATCCTGGCAGTGAGATTACGCTATAGTTTTTGCAAGATGTCACCGCTGGGGGAAACTAGGCGAAGTGTCCAAGGGATCTCTCTGCATTATTTCTTATGACTGTGTATGAATCTATAATTATCTCAACGTAACTTCTAATTAAAAGGAAATAAACACTAAGGCATCCAAGAGGTAGCAACTGTGGGAAGCGGCTACTACCCCTTGGGCTGCAGGAGCAAAGGGAAGATGATGGAATCAATCAAGTTTAGAAAGTTGGAGGAGGGACCCAATGAGGATAGAACTCAGACCTCTCGGGAGGGGCCACCAGACTGCCAAGGGTGGGGGCACAACGACTCTGGCTTTGGCAGGCGTTGGAGAAACCGCCAACTGCATTTAGCTGCCGCTACACGAAAGAGGTGCTGTTGCCCTTGCTAAGAAGCATTGCTGGCTGTTGCTCACAGGAGCGGGAAGCAAACAGGCCTGAGCACGTTCCTCTCCCTCCTCCAGCCTAACAGTCTCCCTCTAGCACCCACTGTTGGCAGAGCTCAACAAGGGCCAGCTGGCAACACCAATGTTGGCGGAGCCCCAGGCCCTAGACCACAAAGCAGAGAGTAGAAAGGGTGGGTTGGGAGCCGAGACACAGGAACTGCAAAACTGGCACAGTACCCAAAGGTAATAGGTCTCCTCCTGTTGAAAAAAATGCACACGGAAGATGTGCAGCTCAACGGTTTGCCACAAAATGAATACTCTTGCAATTGCCACCCAGATCTAAAACCTACATTTCCACCCCCTGCCCCACCCTGGCTTCCCGCAATCTTTTTCCATCTTCCCCTCCCCTGCAGAGGTAAGCCCTATCCTAGCTTTTATCGTAATTACCTCCCAGCTTTTCTTTATAGCATGCAGCTTTGAACGCTACAGTTTTGCTTGTTTTTGAAGTTTATAGAAATGGAATCAGACAGTGTGTATTCCTTCGTGTCTGGCTTTTTTTTTTTTTTTTTAATTTTTAAAGATTTTTTTTTTTAAATGTTTTATTTATTTCTAGGAGAGAGACAGAGAGACAGCATGAGCAGGGGAGGGCCAGAGAGAGAGGGAGTCACAGACCGAAACAGGCTCCAGGCTCTGAGCTGGCAGTCAGCACAGAGCCTGACGCGGGGCTCGAACCCACGAACCGCGAGATCATGACCCAAGCGAAAGTCGGACGCTTAACCGACTAAGCCACCCAGGCACCCCTATTTTTTAAGTTTTTGAGAGAAAGACCATGAGCAGGGGACAGGCAGAGAAAGAGGGAGACACAGAATCCAAAGCAGGCTCCAGGCTCTTAGCTGCCAGCACAGAGCCTGATGTGGGGCTTGAACTCACAAACCGTGAGATGGTGACCTGAGCCGAAGTTGGACGCTTAACTGACTGAGCCACCCAGGCGCCCCCATGTCATGGCTTCTTTTGTGAAACACTATTTTGGTGAGGCTTATCCCTGTTGTTTTGTGTGGCTGTAGTTTGCCCATCATACTTGCCATGTCGTATTCCATTGTATGACTATATTACAATTTATTCATTCTACTGCTGATGGATATTTGGCATATTTCTGCTTTGGGATTCTTAGAAATAATGCTGCTATTATTAATAGTCTTGTGCATATCTCTGGGTGTAGAAGTGCATGCATTTTGGTTGGATATATATGTTGGAATCAGTTGGAATAACTGGGTTATGGTGTATTCATACCTTCAACTTCAGTTGATAATGCTGGACTGTTTGCCAACTTACATTCCCTTCCTTAGTGTATGGAGTCCCCATCGTTCTGCATCTTTATTGACACTATTGTCTGACACCACCAGTTGAGTGTATATTGGTATCTTCTTTAAAAAAATTTTAATGTTTATTTAGTTTTGAGAGCAAGAGTAAGAGAGAGCAGGGGAGAGAGAGGGAGACACAGAATCCAAAGCAGGCTCCAGGCTCTGAGCTGTCAGCACAGAGCCTGATGAGAGACTCGAACTCCCAAACTGTGAGATCATGACTAGATGCCTAACTGATTGAGCCACCCACGCACCCTGAATATATATTGGTATCTTGACATTTTAATGAACATCTCTCTGGTTACTAATGAGGTTGAGAATATTTTCATGTTTATTGGCTAGTTGGATATTCACTTTTGTCAAGTACTTATTCAAGTCTCGTATGTTTTCCATTGTTCTTTTTTTTCTGTCTTACTGATTTATAGGAAACTGCCCCTTTGACACATATATTTTGTAATATTTTCTCCCATTCTGTGGCTTGCCTTTTCAGCTGTAATCCTATCATTTGATAGTCTTTTTTTTTTTAATGTTTTATTTATTTCTAGGAGAGAGAGAGAGAGAGAGAGAGAGAGACAGCGTGAGCAGGGGAGGGTCAGAGAGGGAGGGAGTCACAGACTGAAACAGGCTCCAGGCTCTGAGCTGGCAGTCAGCACAGAGCCCGACGCGGGGCTCGAACCCACGAACTGTGAGATCATGACCTAAGCGAAAGTCGGACGCTTAACCGACTAAGCCACCCAGGCGCCCCTCATTTGATAGTCTTAATTCATTCTTACAATCCTAAACTGAATAGTCTAATTTATCAGTCTCTTTCTTTATGGTTTGTACTTCTTGTGTCCTGTTTAAATCATCTTTTCCTACCCTACATTCTGAGGATATTCTAGAATGCTATTTTGTGGAAGCTCTATTATTTTGCCTTTTCATATTTATTTTATTTTTTAAAAAAATTTAATTTAAATCCAAGTTAGTTAACATACAGTGTAACAATGGTTTCAGAACTAGAATTTAGCGATTCATCACTTACATGTCTTTTCACATTTAGATCTATATTCTGACCAGAGTTATTTCTGTGTATGACGTCAAGTAGAGATTAACATTTTTTTACATGGTTATCTAATTGTCCTCCATTATGTATTGAAAAGACTGTGCTTTCCCCTACCGCCCACGACTCTGCCAGTGTCCAAATATGCTGGGACTGTTTCTGGGATTTCTGTTTTATTCCATTGGTCTATATATCTATCTTTGTGCCAATACCACACTAGTTTACTTGAGCCTTATGGTAAGTCTTCAAAGCTGTTCAAGGTAGTCCTCCTACCTTGTTCTTCTCTTTCAATATTGTCTTGACTATTCTAGGTCTTTGGAATTTCCATGTAAGTTTTATAATTGGTTTGTTGAGTTCCACAAACAAAACATAACACAGAAAATCTTGTTGGAATGTTGGATTAGATTGCATTGAATCTGTAGACCAGGTTGGGAGGAGAGTTGACCTCTTTACAAAATTGCATCATCCCATCCATGACTATCATGTATTTCTGATTTTATTTAGATCTTCTTTCAAGTTTGTTAATGTTTTATAAACTATAAACTACATAGGAGTCTTGCATGTCTTGTTTGAGACCTAGTCCTAGATGTTTGATGTTGTTAAAATCTTGTATATTCCTACTGATTTTGTTTGGTTGTCTATCATTACTGAGAGAGGCATGTTAAAATAGACCACTATTATATTGATTTGTCTATTACTCCTTGATGTTGTGTCAATTTTTTTCTTTGAGGCTAGGTTATTAGGTGATTGCCAATATAGAATTGCGGTATCTTCCTGGTAAATTGAACCTTTTTTACCATGATGAAATGACGTCTAATAATGCTATTATTTTGTTTTTTTTAAAAGATATTATTTTTAAGTAACCTCTACACTCAACATGGGGCTTGAACTCACAATTTCGAGATCAAGAATTGCACTCTCTGACTGAGCCAGCTAGGCGCCCCTATAGTAATGCTTAACATTTTTTTTTTTTTTGAAAGTTTATTTATTTTGGGAGAGAGAGAACATGAGTGGGGTAGGGGCAGAGAGAGAGGGGAGAGAGAATCCCAAGCAGGCTCTGCACTGTCAGCTCAGAGCCCAACATGGGGCTGGAACCCACAAACCATGAGATCATGACCTGAGCTGAAACCGAGAGTTGGATGCCCAACCAGTGGAGCCACCCAGGCACCCCTAGTAATGCTTTGAGCTTTAAAGTCTGTTTTCTCCAAAATTAGTATAACTACACTGGTTTCTTTTGGTTCATGTTCTCATAATATATCTTTTCAGTCTTTTTGTTTTAATTTTTCTTTATCCTATGCTTAAGTTGTGTCTCATAAATCTAGAGACTAAAATTTTCAAAAGTACTGTCTATTTTTTTTTCTTAATTGGAGCATTTAGTCTATTTGCATTTAATAAATTTAACATATATTTTTGGGTTTACGTTTACCTTTTTACTAAGGGCTGTCAGTTTGTCCTACCTGTTCTATATTATTGTTTCTCTTCTTGGCTTCTTTTGGATTGACTTAGTATTTTTGAGACAGACAGAGACAGTGTGAGTGGGGGACGGGCAGAGAGAGAGGGAAAGGGAGAGAGAATCCTAAGCAGGCTCTGTGGTGGCAGAGCCCCATGCGGAGCTCAAACTCATGAAACCATGAGGTCATGACCTGAACTGAAACTAAGAGTTGGATGCTTAACCAACTGAGCCACTCAGGTGCCCCGGAAGTTAACACTCTTATTCTTTTTTTTTTTCTTTAAGTTTTTATTTTAATTCCAACTAGTTAAGACAGAATTATAGTAGTTTCAGCTATACAGCAGAGTGAGTCAACACTTTCATACAACACCCAGTGCTCATCATGACAAGTGCACTCCTTAATCCCCATCACCTATTTCACCACCTTCCCCCTCCGCCCACTGGCAACCATCAGTTTGTTCTCTGTAGTCAAGAGTCTGTTTCGTCGTTTCTCTTTTTTTTCTTTTGTTTGTTTTGTTTATTAAATTCCACATGAGTAAAATCATATGGTATTTGACTTTCTTTGGCTTATTTTGCTCAGCATTATACTCTTTAGCTCTATCCATGTTGTTGCAAATGGCAAGATTTCATTCTTTTTGATGGCCAGATAATATTCCATTGTGTATATATATGCCACTTCTTCTTCATCCATTCATCAGTTGATGGACACTTGGGTTGCTTCCATAGATTGGCTATTGTAAATAATGCTGCAATAAACATAGGGGTTCATATACCCTTTTATATTAGTGTTTTATATAGATATCTATATCTATATCTATATCTATATCTATATCTATACATATATATCTATAATTATACATATATAATTTTTCTTTGTAAATGCCCAGTAGTGCGATTATTGGGTCATAGGGTAATTCTGTTTTTATTTTTTTTGAGGAAACTCCATACTGTTTTCCACAGTGCTGCACTAGTTTGCATTCCCACGAACAGCGCAAGAGGGTTCCTTTCTCTTCACATCCTTGCCAGTGCCTGATGTTTCTTGTGTTGTTGATTTTAGCCATTCTGACAGGTGTGAGATGATACCTCAATATAGTTTTGATTTGCATCTCTCTAATGATGAGTGATGTTGAGCATCTTTTCATCTGTCTGTTGGCCATCTGTATGTCATCTTTGGAGAAATGTCTATTCATGTCCTCTGCCTCTTTTTAAATTGGACTATTTGGTTTTTGGGTGTTGAGTTGCAGAAGTTCTTTATATATTTTGGATACCAACTTTTTATCCGATAGGTCACATGCCAATGTCTTCTACAGGGAAAAGGTTACCTTTTAGGTTTGTTGATTATTTCCTTCACTGTGCAGAAGCTTTTCATTTTGATGTAGTCCGAATAGTTTATTTTTGCTTTCATTTCCCTTGCCTCAGGAGGCTTATCTAGAAAAATGTTGCTATGGTTGATGTCAGAGAAATTACTGCCTGTGGCCTCATCAAGGATTTTTATGGTTTCAGGTCTCACATTTAGGTCATTCATCCATCTTGAGTTTATTTTTGTGTCCAGTTTTCCCAACAGCAGTTGTGGAAGAGATTGTCTTTTTTTCCATTGGATATCCATTCCTCCTTTGACAAAGATTAATTGACCATATATTTGGGGACTTATTTCTGGGTTTTCTAGTCTATTCCATTGATCTATGTATCTATTTTTATGCCAGTACCATACTGTTTTAATTACTACCACTTTGTAATATAACTTGAAATCTGGAAAAGTTTTGCTTTTCTTTTTCTTTTTGATATTTTATTTTTAAGTCATCTGTACACCCAATGTGCGGTTCAAACTTACAATCCTAAAGTCAGCAGTCACATGCTTTACTGATTGAGCCAGCCAGGTGCCCTTTACTTTTCTTTTTAAGATTGCTTTCACTATTCATGGTCTTTTGTGAATCCATACAAATTTTAGGATTGTTTATTCTGTGAAAAATGCTATAGGTATTTTGGTAGAGATTGCATTAAATATGTAGATTACTTTGGGTAGAGATTGCATTAAATATGTAGATTACTTTGGGTAGTATAAACATTTTAACAATATTTGTTTTTCTAGCCCATGAGCATGGAATTTCTTTCCATTTCTTTGTGTTGTCTTAAATTTCTTTTTTTTAATGTTTATTTTTATTTCTGAGAGAGACAGACAGACAGCATGAGCAGGGGAGGCTCAGAGAGAGAGAGAGAGAGAGAGAGAGAGAGAGAAACACAGAACCTGAAGCAGGCTCTAGGCTCCAAGCTGTCACCACAGAGCTTGACGTAGGCTTTTGAGTACAGGTCTTTCACCTCTTTGGTTAAGTTTATTCCTAGATATTTTATTTTATTTTTTTAACGTTTATTTATTTTTGAGACAGAGAGAGGCAGAGCATGAGCTGCAGAGGGGCAGAGAGAGAGGGAGACACAGAATCTGAAATAGGCTCCAGGCTCTGAGCTGTTAGCACAGAGCCCGACGCAGGGCTTGAACCCACGGACTGCGAGATCATGACCTGAGCTGAAGTTGGCCACTTAGCCGACTGAGCCACCCAGGCGACCCCTAGATATTTTATTGTTTTTGGTGCAATTGTAAATGAAATTGTTTTCTTAATTTCACTTTCTGCTGCTTCATTATTAGTGTATAGGAATGCAACAGATTTCTTTACATTGATTTTGTATCCTGTGACTTTACTGAATTCACTTATCAGTTCTAGTAGGTTGGTTTTTTTTTTTTTTTTTGGTGGTCTGCAGGGTTTTTTATACAGAGTATCATGTCATCTGCAAATAGAGTTTTTCTTTACAAATTTGTCTGATTGCTTTTGTTTTTATTTCATTTTGTTCATTATGTTGTCTGATTGCTGTGGCTAGGACTTCCAGTACTATGTTGAATAAAAGTGGTGCATGTGGACATCCTTGTCTTCTTCCTGACCTTAGAGAAAAGCTCTCAGTTTTTCACCATTGAGTATGTTACCTGTGGGTTTTTCATATATGGCTTTTATTATGTTGAGGTATGTTGCCTCTAAACCTGCTTCATTGAAAGTTTTTATCATGAATGGATATTGTACCTTGTCAAATGCTTTTTCTGCATCTCTTGAAATAATCATTTTAAAAATCTTTTCTCTTGTTAATATGATGTATCACATTGATTGGTTTGCAAATGTTAAACCACCCTTACATCCCTGGAATAAATCTCATTTGATTACGGTGAATGATTTTTAAAATGTATTGTTCAATTCTGTTTGCTAGTATTTTGTTGAGGATTTTTACATCTGTGTTCATCAGAGATATTGGCCTATAGTGTCTTTATCTGCTTTTGGCATCAGCTAATGCTGGCTTTGTAGAATGAATTTGGACTCTTTCCTCCTCCTTTTATTTTTTTGAATAGTTTGAGAAGAATCGGTATTAACTCTTCTTTAAATTTTTGGTAGAATTCAATGGCTGTGAAGCCATCTGATCCTGGACATTTGTTTGTTGAGTGCCTTGTCTTTTGTTTTTTTAAATTACTGATTCCATTTCATTGTTAGTTAATGATGTATTCACATTTTGTATTTATTTCTTATTCAGTTTTGGAAGGTTATGTTTCTTGGAATTTATCCATTTTTAGATTGTCCCATTTGTTGGCATATACAGTTTCATAATATTCTCTTATAAGTCCTTTGTGTTTTTGTGGTGTTGGTTATTTCTCCTCTATTTCCTCTCATTTTGTTTAGTCTTCTCTCTCTCTCTCTCTCTCTTTCATGAGTCTGGCTAAAGTTTTATCAATGTTATTGATCTTTTAAAGAACCAGTTCCTGGTTTCATTGATCTGTTGTGTTTTTTAGTCTCTATTTAATTTATTTCTGCTCCAGTCTTTATTATGTCCTTCCTCATAGTGGTTTTGCTTTTTTTTTTTTCTCTAGCTCCTCTAGGTGTAAGGTTAAGTTGTTTGAGATTTTTTTTTTTTGCTTCATGAGGTAGGCTTGTATTGCTATACTCTTCCATTTTAGAACAGCTTTTGCTGCATCCCAAAGATTTTGGACCAGTGTGTTTTCATTTTCATTTGTCTCCGTGTATTTTTAAAATCTCTTTGATATCTTGGTTGACCCATTCATTGTTTAGTAGCATGTTATTTAACTCTCATGTATTTGCGGCCATTCAGATTTTTTTCTTGTGGTTGATTTCTAGTTTGATAGAGCTGTGGCTGGAAAAGATACATGATATAATTTTAGTCTTTTTGATTTTGTTGAGACTTGTTTTGTGGCCTGCTGTGTGATCTATTATGGAGTGTATTCCATGTGTCCCTGAAAAGAACATGTATTCCATTGTTTTTGGATGGAATGTTCTGTTCTGAATATATTTGTTAGATACACTTGGTCCAGTGTGTCATTCAAAGCCACTATTTCCTTATTGATTTTTTTTTTTTTTTTTTTTGGTCTGGATGATCTGTCCATTGATGTAAATGGAGTGTGAAAGTCCTCTACTATTATTGTACTACTATCAAGTTCTTTCTTTATGTCTGTAACTAGCTGCTTTATGTATTTGGGTACTTCCCTGTTGGGTGAATGAATATTTACAATTAGTATATCTTCTTCTTGGATTGTTCCCTTTATGATTATGTAGTGTCCCATTTGTCTCTTGTTTTTTTTTTTTTTTTTTTTTTTTTAATGTTTTNAGAGCGAGCAGGGGAGGGTCAGAAAGAGAGGGAAACACAGAATCCGAAGCAGGCTCCAGGCTCTGAGCTAGCCATCAGCACAGAGCCCAACACGGGGCTCAAACCCACGAACCATGAGATCATGACCTGAGCCGAAGTCAGACACTCAACCAACTGAGCCACCCAGGCGCCCCCTCATTTGTCTCTTGTTATAGTCTTTGTTTTATTTTATTTAAAAAAATTTTTTTAAATGTTTTTATTATTGAGAGACAGAGACAGAGCATGAACATGGGAGGGTCAGAGAGAGGGGGAGACACAGAATTGGAAGGAGGCTCCAGGCTCTGAGCCCAACACGGGGCTCGAACTCAAACCATGAGATTATGACCTGAGCTGAAGACGGACACTTAACCGACTGAGCCACCCAGGCACCCCTAGTCTTTGTTTTGAAGTCTGTTTTGTCTGATATAAGTATTGCTACCCGTACAACTTTCTTTTTGCTTCCATCTGCATGATAAATGCTTTTCATTCTTTTACGATAATCTGCATGTGTGTTTAGGTCTCAAGTGAGTCTCTTACAGGCAGCATATACATGGGTCTTGCTATTTTATCCATTCTGTCACCCTGTCTTTTGATTGAAGCAGTTAGTCCATTTATATTCAAAATAATTTTTTTTTTCAAAATAATTATTGATAGGCATATGCTCATTGTCATTTTCCTACTTGTTTTGTGGTTGTTTTTGCGGTTCTTCTCTGTTCTTTTCTTGGGTTCCTGTCTTTGCATGTGGTTTGATGGCTTTAGTGATATACTTGTATTCCTTTCTTTTTATTTTTTCCATATCTATTATAGGTTTTTGATTTGTGATTACCATTAGGTTTGTGTATAACATCCTATGCTTATAGCAGTCTATATTAAGTTGATGATCACTTAAGTTTGAACCTATTCTAAAGGGACTAAATTTTTACTCTCTCGTTTTGTTTTATGTATATGATGTCATATTTTATAACCTTCTATTTTGTGAATCCCTTGACTGATTTTTTTTAAGTTTATTTATTTTGAGGGGGGGGGCAAGCAGAGAGAATTTCAAACGTGGGGCTCAAACTCACAAATTGTGAGATCATGACCTGAGCTGAAATCAAAAGTTGGACACTTAACTGACTGAGCCACCCAGGTGCCCCTCCCCCACCTTGACTAGTTTTTATAGATATAATTGGTTTTACTGCTTTGTTGCTTTAATCTCTGTAATGGTTTTATAAGTGATTAACCTACTGCTTTTATAATGTTTGTATTTACCTGTGAAGTTCTTTCCTTTCCTAATTTTCTTACTCATGATTATGGTGTTTTCTTTCCACTCAAAGGCTTTCCTTTAACATTTCTTTTTAAAATATTTTTTTAATGTTTATTTGTTTTGAGAGAAAGAGAGAGAGACAGAGCATGAGTGGGGGAGGGGCAGAGAGAGAGAGGGAGACATAGAATCTGAAGCAGGCTCCAGGCTCTGAGCCTGTCAGCACAGGCTCATACAGCTGTTTTCTTTTCCCTTATTACTTTAAAAATTCTGTCTTTGTCACTGCTTTTTGCCATTTTAATTATTATGTATCTTAGTGTGGATCTCCTTGGGTTCATCTTGTCCATCCTGGATCTGGATGTCTGTTTTCTTTTCCAGATTAGGGGAGTTTTCACCTATTCTTCAAATAAATTTTCTGCCCCCTTTTCCCTTTCTTCACTTTCTGGTATCCTTATAATGTGAAAGTTATTATGCTTGATGACATCACTGAGTTCCCTTAATCTAGTCTCATTTTTTTATTGTTTTTGATTTTTGCTGTTTAGTTGCTTTCCATTACTCTCTCCTCCAGGTCTCTGATCCATCTTCTGTTTCCTCTTATCCATTGTTGATTCCCTCAAGTGTATTTTTTTTTTTAAAGATTTTATTTTTAAATAATCTCTACACTCATCACGGAACTCGAACTCATGACCATGAGATCTAGAGTTGCATGCTCCACCAACTGAGCCAGCCAGATGCCCCTCCTCCAGTGTATTTAAAATTTTAGTTATTGAGTTCTTTATCTCTGATTGGTTCTTTTTTATGTTTTGTATCTCTTTGTCAAGGGTCTCACTGAGATCCTCTATACTTCTCTCAAGTCCCGTGACTATCTTTATGACCATTCCTTTGAATTCTTTATCAGGCAGTTTGCTTGTCTCTGTTTCATTTAGCTCTTTTGTTGTGGTTTTGTCCTATTCTCTCCTTTAGGACACATTCCTCTGTCTCCTTATTATGTTTAACTCTCTGTGTCTGTTTCTGTTTTAGGAATGTCTCCTGCTCTTGAAAGTAGTGCCTTATGAAGTTAGAGGTCCTGTAGTGCCCTGAAATGCATGTCTTCTGCTCACCAGAGTCTGGCACTTCACGGGTGTCTCTTATGTATGTCATGTGTGTCTTGCTGAGCCACTTTGCCTTCAGTCTAGTTGGCTGCAATGGGTCTCTCTGCCTATTGTGGGCAGTGTTTGGTCTCTCAGTAGTGTTGGTGGGTAAGTCTGTGGCCACCTTGAGCTTGAGTTGGATCAGACTAGGTGCCTGCCCTTAGCCAGGGTGCCTTCCCTGCATTGTCCCCTGAGAGGCTTTTATTGGTGGAATGGGCCTGTAGTCAAACCAGATGGCTGGCCCAAGTTCATCTGTTGAGGTTGGAGTGACCCTGAACTACAGGGCTGTTGTCCTATGCTGCTCCCTGTGAGGCTTTTATTGGTGAGCAGGGCTGGCATTCAGATCAGATGTCTTTCCCTCGCCCACTGCTGGAGCTGCAGTTTAAATGGTGTGTGTGTAGTTAGCTCCCCCTCTCCCCAGGGCAGGAGTCATGTTGGAATGGTTGCTGGTCACTGTCAGGGCTGCTTGCAGAATGAGATGTGACAGGAGCCACTTTGGAGGGACTCCTGGTGGAGTGCGGTGGGTTGAGTGGGGCAAGTCTGCAGGAGACTGCAGGGAGGGTATGGAGCATGCAGCATTAGCAAGCTAGGTGGTAAGAGTTCGGGCTGTTTCCTGCAGGTGTTCCGCTGTCTAGGCCTGGGGGGAAGGGAGAGCAATGGCACCTGCCAGCTCCCTTCTTGGAGAAGTCTCCCAGAGATCCCAGTGTATGTTCTGAGAATAGCAAATAAATCTCCTTCCCATACACACATCCTAGGCACTCACTTTTCAAACTGCTTCTTCTATGTTGTATCTCAGCAGGACTGTATATTGTGCTCTTTAAGGGCAGGGACTCAGTTTCCTATCCACCCCCACCTCCCAGAGCTAAGCCTGCTGATTAAAATTTTTTTAAAAATTTATTTTGAGGGGGGGAGGGGCAGAAAGAGAGGGAGAGAGAAAATCCCAAGCAGACTCCGTGCTGTCAGCACAGAGCCCGATGTGGGGCTTAAACACAAACTTTGAGATCATGGCCTGAGCTGAATCCAAGACTTGGACACTCAACGGACTGAGGTTGGTGCCCCAGGATTGTTGGTTTTTAAAGAGTTAAGTCCCACTGATTGTAAACACTCTCAAAGATAAGGGGGGCCTAGGTGGCTTAGTCAGTTGAGCATCTGACTTCAGCTCAGGTCATGATCTTGTGGTTCATGAGTCAGAGCACCACATTGGGCTCTGTGCGAACATAATGGAGCCTGCTTGGGATTCGTGCTCTCCTTCTCTTTCTGGCCCTCACCTGCTTATGCTCTCTCTCTCTCACAAATAAAAAAATAAACATGAAAACCCCCCAAAATTAAGGCCCGCTGGGTTTCAAAGCCAAATGTTACGGGGATTTGTCTCTCCACTGTGGGTCCCCCATGTCTGTGGTGTCTGCTGTGGGGTAGGTTCCTCTTCCTTCTCTGTGCCTAGGGTGTCCCTCCCATTTGTGGTTAGTCCAGCTGGCGTTTGGTCCCTGACTGCATCTCTGCCCCTCCTACCTTCTTCAGTGTGGCCTCCTCTCTATGATTAACAGTGGAGAGTCAGTTCTGCCTGTGTTCGGGTCATTTTCTGGGCTGACCCAGCCACTGATGTGGCTGTTAGTTAAGTGTGTCCATGGGATGTAGTGGGCTTGGTGTTCTCCTACTCCACCATCTTCCCAGGGTCCTCAAACATTATTGTTATTTATTTATACAGATGTATCCATCTGTTTACCTATTTTCTCCTGTGCCTAGCTAGTTTTGTGTTGTCAGATACTGTATCTCCTAAACTATTTGATTTAAAAAAGTTTTAAAAAAATGTTTATTTATTTTTGAGAGAGACAGAGAGACAGAGAGAGAGAGAGACAGAGCGTGAGCAGGGGAGGGGCAGAGAGAGAGGGAGACACAGAATCTGAAGCAGCCTCCAGGCTCTGAGCTGTCAGCACAGAGCCTGACGTGGGGCTTAAGCCCATGAACCATGAGATCATGACCTGAGCCGAAGTTGAACTCTTAGCTGACTGAGCTGGTGCCCCATCTGCTAAATTAATTGTAGGAATATTTGAGGCCTAGGATGAAATCTTCCTCCAGAGATGAATGACCTTTTGTTCTGCAAGGCACTTGGGCACGAGCAATTTGGGATCATCTCCAG
Source organism: Hyaena hyaena (assembly GCF_003009895.1). NCBI lineage: Eukaryota > Metazoa > Chordata > Mammalia > Carnivora > Hyaenidae > Hyaena > Hyaena hyaena. The sequence goes on along the minus strand of NW_024080644.1, from coordinate 1,661,627 downwards.
TCAAATGTCAGGGCTTGAGAAGTTTTGAAGCCGAGCGGTCACTGTGAGATTCTGTCTACTGGTGGCTCACCGTGACTCCAAGGAGGCAAACTTTCAGGGTCCCCACTGAAAGTGAGGGAAGTTCACTAGCTGCTCCACACCTCCCCCAGACGTGCCTGACTCTGGTCCCTTCCCCCCGCAGCTGAGAAGCTGTCATAAGGGCTCCTCAGCCTTTTGGCCTGCTCCTCTGTATTGGGCACATGTGTCCAGAGGAGAAGTGGCCCTAAATGCTCACTTACTCCCTTGGGACTCAGTTTTCTCCCAAATCCTGGCCCCCTAATTCCTCATTATTTTTATTAGTTTGCCAAAATCTCCAAACAGATAAGTTTTAAATATTTCAATCAATCAGCTATTTTACCTGTCTTAGGCGTGGAGGTTGGCCCAAATGACATAGTCCACTATTAGTGGAATGTGGAAATCCCTTATTAAGACTTAAATTTCTAATTTCCCTGATTGTGAGTTTCAAGAAAAGCCATTCAGAGTCTATCTTCTGTGCATTGCCTGTTCATATCTTTGCTCATTTATTCCCTTTTAGAAGTCATTTTTAGAAGTTCCCTATAAATTATGGATACAGATTTTTTTTTTTTTTTTTTTGTCAGTGATGTGTGCTGCTAGCATCATGTCCAGGTTTGTGGCCTATCTTTTCAGATTGTTTATGATAGTGTCTTCCGTAGACAGAACTTTTTAGCTTTTAATGTAAATGAATTCTGCTTTATCAATCCTTTACTTTTTTTTGAAGTTTATTTATTTATTTTGAGAGAGAGAAAAAGAGCATGTGTGAGTGGGAGGGGGGCAGAGAGGGACAGAGAAAGAGTCCCAAACAGGCTCCACACTATCAGTGCAGAGCTTGACATGGGGCTCGAACTCACGAACTATGAGATCATGATCTGAGCCAAAATCAAGAGTCAGACTCTTTTTTTTTTTTTTTTGAATGTTTGTTTATTTTAAGAGACAAAGAGAGCGAGAGCAGAGAAGGGGCAGGCAGAGACAGAATCCTGAGCAGGCCCTGCACCATCAGCACGGAGCCCTGTGAGGTGCTTCATCTCACCAACTGTGACATTCTCACCTGAGCTGAAATCAAGAGTCAGAAACATTTTTTAATTAAAAAAGATTTAACATTTTTATTCATTTTTGAAAGAGAGAGAGAGAGAGAGAGAGAGAGAGAGAGAGGATGGGGGAGGAGCAGAGAGAGAAGGAGACACAGAATCTGAAGCAGGCTCCAGGCACTGAGTTGTCAGCACAGAGCCCGATGTGGGGCTCGAACCCACAAACTGTGAGATTGTGACCTGGGCTGAAATCAAGAGTCAGACACGGGGGCACCTGGGTGGCTCAGTCAGTAAGCATCCAACCTCAGCTCAGGTCATCATCTCACGGTTCATGGGTTTGAGCCCCGCATTGGGCTCTGTGCTGACAGCTCAGAGCCTGGAGCCTGCTTCAGGTTCTGTATCTCCTTCTCTCTCTGACCCTCTCCTGCTCATGCTGTCTCTCTCTCTCAGAAGTGGGGGGAAAAAAAGTCAGGTCCCAGGACCCTCCCTGAAATCTCTGGGGGAGGAATCTAGGAATCAGACTTTAAAAAAGAAAAAGTCAAACACTTAACCCACTGAGCCACCCAGGTGCCCCTATTAATGCCTTTCTTTGATGTTTTATACATTTTGAGTTTTAAGAAACCCTTCTTTAGTCTGAGGTTGTAAAATATTTTATACATACACAAACACAAATACACATATATAATATTATATATACATAAATATAGTATTTTTTAAGTTTTTATTTTTTTTTAGTAATGTCTATGTTCAACATGGGGCTTGAACTCCCAACTCTGAGATGGAGACTTGCACACTCTTCCAACTGAGTCAGCTTGATGCCTCTCTATATAGTGTTTTTTATTATTTGTTTTTGAGAGACAGAGAGAGTGTGTGTGAGAGTGGGGGAGAGGGGCGGAGAGAGAGAGAGAGAGAGAGAGAGAGAGAGGGAGAATCCTAAAATCCTAAGCAGGCTCCAAGCTCAGTCTGGAGCCTGATATGGGACTCAGTCCCATGACCCTGGGATCATGGTCTGAGCAAATTAAGAGTCAGATGCCCAACCAACTGAGCCACCCAGGTGCCCCTACAGTATTAAAGATTTGCTTTTCACAGGTCATGTAGCCATCAAGCATGGTATTGTTTATGATGAGGTACAGATCTAACTGAAGTGTTTTCCATACAGATAATTCAATAAAATAGTCCATGGTTTCGCCCCTGCACCAAAGTCCTGTCTGCATCCCATTCAATTTTTCACATACTCGAGGATCTGAGATCTCTGATTCATTCCCTGTGTCTGTCTCTCCCTGCACACTGCTATTATTACTTCCGTTAAACTCTCTAATATGTTTTATTTTCTGGTTGGGCAACCCTCTGCTTAAGATGTTTTTCTTTTCGACCTGGTACGACCCAACCATTGTAGTTTGTTTAGACCAATGACCCGTGTAGCGCCGTGAGCTGAAGCTGGCAGCTTGAGTGCTCAGGCAGAAATCCAGTGCTTATTAGGGGAATAAATTATTCCGACTGAATTTCATGCCCTGTTATGAGGTGTCCTTTGACTTCGGTGCTGCCTCTTTGCCCCTCTTTGCCAATATATAATCCTCCCTGTCCAGGCCTGTCTGTCGGCTGGAGAAGGCTGCCTTTGCAGCCCGTGCGAGGCTCTCTAGGAATCAGGGCCTGATGGCCTGGTCAGAGGGCGAGTGCGGCTTCCCAGCCTTCAGCCATAGCCATGCTGCGTCCTTTGACGTGGGCCTATCACACACTCATCTGCAAAATGCTCTTTTGTTCAGCTCATTCACTTTATTTATTTATTTCGTATTTTTTAATTTTATTTTTTTATTTTTTTCTTAAATAGTTTCTTGTCAAGTTGGTTTCCATATAACACCCAGTGCTCATCCCCACAAGTGCCCTCCTCCATGCCCATCACCCCCCTTCCCCTTCCCCCCACCCCCAGCAGCCCTCAGTTTGTTCTTGGCATTCAAGAGTCTCTCATGGTTGGCCTCCCTCCCTCTCCCCAGCTATTTTTCCCCTTCTTCTCCCCTATAGTCCTCTGTTAGCTTCCTCCTAATCCTCCCATACGTGCAAACATATGATATCTGTCCTTCTCTGCCTGACTTATTTCGCTCAGCATAACACCCTCAAGGTCCATCCATGTTGCTACACATGGCCAGATTTCATTGTTTCTCATTGCCACGCGATATTCCATCGTATAGATAAACCACATCTTCTGGATCCATTAGTCCATTGATGGACACTTAGATTCTTTCTATGTTTTGACTATTGTTGAGAGCACTGCTATGAACATTGGGGTGCATGTGCCCTTATGCATCAGCACTCCTGTATTCCTTGGGTAAATTCCTAGCAGTGCTACTGCTGGGTCATAGGGGAGTTCTAGTGTTAATTTTTTGAGGAACCCCTACACTGTTTTCCAGAAGGATTGCACCAGTTTACATTCCCATCAAGAGTTTAGGAGGGTGCCCGTTTCTCCACATCCTCGCCAGCATCTAGAGTCTCCTGATTTATTCATTTTAGCCACTCTGACTGGCGTGAAGGTGGTATCTCAGTGTGGTTTTGATTTGTATTTCCGTGATGATGAGGGACACTGAGCATCGTTTTCATGTGTCTATTTGCCATCTGGTTGTCCTCTTTGGAGAAGTGTCTGTTCATGTCTTCTGTCCATTTCTTCACTGGATTATTTGTTTTTCAGGTGTGGAGTTTGGGGAGTCCCTTATAGATTTTGGATACTAGCCCTTTATCTGATATGTCATTTGCAACTATCTTTTCTCATTCCGTCAATTGCCTATTAGTTTTATTGATTGTTTCCTTTGCCGTGCAGAAGCTTTTTATCTTGATGAGGTCCCAATAGTTCATTTTTGCTCTTGATTCCCTTGTCTTTGGGTATGTGTCAAGTAAGAAATTGCTGCAGTTGAGGTCAAGGAGGTTGTTTCCTGCTTTCTCTTCTAGGATTTTGATGGTTTCCTGTCTCACATTCAGGTCCTTTATCCATTTTGAGTACATTTTTGTATATGGTGTGAGAAAATGATCTAGTTTCATTCTTCTGCATGTTGCTGTCCAGTTCTCCCAGCACCATCTGTTAAAGAAGCTGTCTTTTTTCCTTTTTTTAAATTTTTTTATTTTTTAATGTTTTATTTATTTCTAGGAGAAAGAGAGAGACAGCATGAGCAGGGGAGGGTCAGAGAGAGAAGGAGACACAGACTCTGAAACAGGCTCCAGGCTCTGAGCTGGCAGTTAGCACAGAGCCCGACGCGGGGCTCGAACCCACGAACCGAGAGATCATGACCTAAGCGAAAGTCGGACGCTTGACTGACTAAGCCACCCAGGCGCCCTGCGGCTGTCTTTTTTCCATTGGATGCTCCTTCCCCTTTGTCAAAGATTAGTTGGCCATGCATTTGTGGGTCCAATTCTGAGTTCTCTATTCTATTCCATTGGTCTATGTGTCTGTTTTTGTGCCAATACAATACTGTCTTGATGATGACAGCTTTCTAGTAGAGGCTAAAGTCCGGGATGGTGATGATTCCCATTTTGGTTTTCTTCTTGAATATTACTTTGGCTATTTGGGGTCTTTTGTGGTTCCATACAAATTTTAGGATAGTTTGTTCTAGTTTTGAGAAGAATGCTGGTGCACTTTTGATTGGGATTGCATTGAATGTGTAGATTGCTTTGGGTAGTAGTGACATTTTAACATTTATTCTTCCGACCCATGAGCATGGGATGTTTTTCCATTTCTTTGTGTCTTCTTCAATTTCCATCATAAATTTTCTATAGTTTTCATCATACAGATCTCCTATATATTTGGTTAGGCTTATTCCTAGGTAGTTTATGTTTTTTTTTTTTTTTTTTTTTGTGCAATTGTGAATGGGATCCGTTTCTTGATTTCTCTTTCTGTTGCTTCATTTTTGGTGTATAAGAATGCAACTAACTTCTTTTTTTTTTTTAATTTTTATTTATTTCTAGGAGAGAGAGAGATAGACAGCGTGAACAGGGGAGGGTCAGAGAGAGAGGGAGACACAGACTCTGAAACAGGCTCCAGGCTCTGAGCTGGCAGTCAGCACAGAGCCC